>NC_041396.2:150601745-150841745 GCF_900747795.2 Erpetoichthys calabaricus
CCTTAGTACTTGCCAGTGTTGTATGTAAAAAGAACAAATGGATCTAAGTCGTAATAATAAAAGAGCTACAGGAATATTCTAAATTTGGTATGAATATGGTGTATTGTTTATGCTGTTTGCAGTAAAGTTAGAATTTTTTTTTTGATTTCTGGCAAATATTATATATTGTTAAATTAGCTGAGGAACTATGATTGAACAATATCATTTTAAACAATACTGTGTTAATACTTCATTTTTTTTAGATGATGCTAAGTTGAAAGGACTAGCAGCACCAAGTAATCTGTCGATGAATCAGACACTAGAAGGTCACAGTGGTAAGTTACATTTTTGTCTTTATTGTTTTAAAAAGATACAGTATGTGACAAAGGGAAGTGGTGTGGCAATTCTGTATGCAAGTGTGGGTGTGAAACTCATTGTTTTTATAAAGTTGCAGTCAGTGTTTTGAAGTCAACGTCTGTGCTACTGTATAGTGACTATAAATAAAACTTGTCTAACCCCGGTTCTCTTTATATTCAGATGTTATAGTGAAAGTCTTATTTACTAATTAACTCCCAGTTGAATGCTGCTTTTTATTATATTTTTACATTTAGCTGATTACTTTATGGGCGGCACGGTGGCACAGTGGGTAGTGCTGCTGCCTGGGGACCTGGGTTCGCTTCCCGGATCCTCCCTGCGTGGAGTTTGCATGTTCTCCCCGTGTCTGCGTGGGTTTCCTCTGGTTGCTCCGGTTTCCTCCCACAGTCCAAAGACATGCAGGTTAGGTGGATTGGTGATTCTAAATTGGCCCTAGTGTGTGCTTGGTGTGTGGGTGTGTTTGTGTGTGTCCTGCAGAGGGTTGGCACCCTGCCCGGGATTGGTTCCTGCCTTGTGCCCTGTGTTGGCTGGGATTGGCTCCAGCAGACCCCCGTGACCCTGTGTTCGGATTCAGTGGGATGGAAAATGGATGGATGGATGGTTACTTTATCCAAAGCAGTTTAAAAGTTAAAGTTGCATCAGTACTATTTATTTATTGATTGATTGATTGATTGATTGATTGATTGATTGATTGGTTGGTTGGTTGGTTGGTTGGTTGGTTGGTTGGTTGGTTGATTGATTGTTGGAGCACATATAGTTTAACTCATGTGTTCACACACAAAGTAACAGGCATTAATTAAACTTGGGAACTTCAAGGTTTTTCTGGTTTTATAGGCATCTTTTTCTAAAAAAAACCCTTCTGTTTAAGCTGCATTTCGACTCATACTATTGTGAGGGATTACATCTTGTTGAGTGCCCTTTTATGAATTAACTTAATGCAGTCTTAGACTGGCTGCTGTATTGAGGGACATAGTGTAATGACCACTCTGGGCAGAAGTTTTTGATATTTTCAATGAATATCAAATATCAATTATGTAATATAGTTATTATGGGCTTTGCAAATGTATGCTGTAAATTATGTATTGATATAATCTTAAACCAAGTTTAACCCACAACAGCAACATTTATTTACGTTAGGTCCATAAATATTTGGACAGAGACAACTTTTTTCTAATTTTGGTTCTGTACATTACCACAATGAATTTTAAATGAAACAACTCAGATGTAGTTGAAGTGCAGACTTTCAGCTTTAATTCAGTGGGGTGAACAAAATGATTGCATAAAAATGTAAGGCAACTAAAGCATTTTTTTAACACAATCCCTTCATTTCAGGGGCTCAAAAGTAATTGGACAAATTAAATAACTGGAAATAAAATGTTCATTTCTAATACTTGGTTGAGAACCCTTTGCTGGCAATGACAGCCTGAAGTCTTGAACTCATGGACATCACCAGATGCTGGGTTTCCTCCTTTTTAATGCTCTGCCAGGCCTTTACTGCTGCGGCTTTCAGTTGCTGTTTGTTTGTGGGCCTTTCTGTCTGAAGTTTAGTCTTCAACAAGTGAAATGCATGCTCAATTGGGTTAAGATCAGGTGACTGACTTGGCCATTCAAGAATTTTCCACTTCTTTGCTTTAATAAACTCCTGGGTTGCTTTGGCTGTATGTTTTGGGTCATTGTCCATCTGTATCATGAAACGCCTCCCAATCAATTTGACTGCATTTAGCTGGATTTGAACAGAGAGTATGTCTTTGAACACCTCAGAATTAATTTGGCTGCTTCTGTCCTGTGTCACATCATCAATAAACGCTAGTGTCCCAGTGTCACTGGCAGCCATGCATGCCTAAGCCATCACACTGCCTCCACCGTGTTTTACAGATGATGTGGTATGCGTTGGATAATGAGCTGTTCCACGCCTTCTCCATACTTTTTTCTTGCCATCATTCTGGTAGAGGTTGATCTTGATTTCATCTGTCCAAAGAATGTTTTTCCAGAACTGTGCTGGCTTTTTTAGATGTTCTTTACCAAAGTCCAATCTAGCCTTTCTATTCTTGAGGCTTATGAGTGGCTTGCACCTTGCAGTGCACCCTCTGTATTTACTTTAATGCAGTCTTCTCTTTATGGTAGACTTGGATATCGATACGCCTACCCCCTGGAGAGTGTTGTTCACTTGGTTGGCTGTTGTGAAGGTGGTTCTCTTTACCATGGAAATGATTCTGCAATCATCCACCACTGTTATCTTCCATGGACGTCCAGGTCTTTTTGCATTGCTGAGTTCACCAGTGCTTGCTTTCTTTCTCAGGATGTACCAAACTGTAGATTTTGCCACTCGTAATATTGTAGCAATTTCTCGGATGGGTTTTTTCTGTTTTCGCAGCTTAAGGATGGCTTCTTTCACCTGCATGGAGAGCTCCTTTGACCGCATGTTGTCTGTTCACAGCAAAATCTTCCACATGCAAGCACCACACCTCAAATCAACTCCAGGCCTTTTATCTGCTTAATTGATAATGACATAACGACGGACTTGCCCACACCTGCCCATGAAATAGCCTTTGAGTCAAGTGTCCAATTACTTTTGAGCCCCTGAAATGAAGGGATTGTGTTAAAAAAATGCTTTAGTTGCCTAACATTTTTATGCAATTGTTTTATTCACCCCACTGAATTAAAGCTGAAAGTCTGCACTTCAACTGCATCTGAGTTGTTTCATTTAAAATTCATTGTGTTAATGTACAGAACCAAAATTAGAAAAACGTTACCTCTGTTCAAATATTTTAGGACCTAACTGTATATAGCACATTTTCATACAAAGGATGTAGCTCAAAGTGTTTTAGTTTTGTCTATCATTTTGACACACCTTAAAAAGCAAAAAAATCATGTACATCTTTGTTATTTTTATTTTGCGGTTATATTGTGATTTATTTCAGTTGAGAAAAAGTGCAATACATACTTGTATATTAATATTAACACTTCTCAGAGTATTGAAAACAGCAGATAAAGTGCAAGTCATGTTTGTTTCACATATAACTGAAAGTTCATTTTAAGTATATGCCCAGTGCTTTACCATATCAGGTGGGAGATACTGCTGCAGTACAAATGCTAGATCTTTTACACTGTTTTGTTTGCTTCCTGTACTTGTAAATATGCTTTAATCAAGAATAATAAAGCAGAAATTAACAAAGGAAGATTGGAAAGTTAAAAAGGCACAACCATGAAAACAACAAATCTACAGTTCCTTAGATTTTCCTTTTATGAGTTTTGATGTTTCTAGGGAATGCAGTGGCATGTGAGCCTCCCCATCTCCCAAGTGTTTCTGCTTCTGGGAGTCAAGGACCAGTGTGTCAAATGTCTACTACTGCTGCACTCCTAAATCCTTAATTGATTTCAACATGTAAGCATCTTTTGCAGGCTTATGGACTGACTGCTCTTATTCCTTAGTTCAACACTATGGTCTTTATATATTTGTGGTGCTGCATTTAAAATCCTTTCCTAGACAACCTTTGCTGCTGTATACACAACTAGCCACAGGTGGGCTTCTATCTATTGGCACTAGTGACCACATAATTTCTCCTGCTCCCAGCACTAGTTTTTGTTTCTGAGTTCGGTCTCTAGTAAATCCATTTGCATGTCCTTTCTGACTTTGGCAAGGTTTTTCAGCTGAAACAAAATATACAGTATTTATGTTAAACATCTTAATAAAAATTGTAATGAAAACTGAGCAAGTCATTTAATAAATGACCGGTACCATTTTATAAAAATATGTTGATAATGAACAGCAGCAAGTCAATTAGCACTACTGCCTCACAAATCCTGGCTTGGTGTCTTGTGTGGAGTTTGCACATTCAGATATTTCAGGATTTCCTCCTATATCCCGAATATATGCAAGTTAGAAAAACTTTCAAATCTGAATTAGCCCAATGTGAGCAAGTGTGGTATATTGCTAAGTATGCCTGTTCAGTACTTGTTTCAGTCTTGCTGTCAAGTGCTATTGGCATAGGCACTGGCACCTCCATGACCCTGAAAAGGGGATGGCTGATTAAACATGGAAATTTGTAGGATGTCGATAATGGCAGACAGTGCAAACAAAGCATATTGCAAATTATGCTTGTAATTAATTTCAATTTTTTACATTTGCCTTTTAAAATTAAGCATCACTATTCAATTTTTGGTGAGTATTTATTGCTATGTATATTTATTCTTAAGCTATTAAAACAGGCATTTTCATCCCCAAGTGCACATTCCATGTTATGCTGATTTCAGCCTTGTCTTCTGCCTGTTTTCTCAGGTGCTGTGCAGGTGGTGACATGGAATGAACAGTACCAGAAACTGACAACTAGTGACCAAAATGGGCTGATCATTGTGTGGATGCTTTACAAAGGTAACACAGTTTTAATGTTGATTTTGGCTGTGGTTTAAAAGACACAGCACTCCTTGAGGAAATCAACTAGTGTAAATAATGTGTGTGTATTGATAACATTTTTGCCACTGAGCCGAGAAAAATTCTACACATGCGTGCTATGAGAAGTTATGCATAGCATACATGCGGTTCAGTAAAACTAGTGTAGTTTACAGTGTGCAAGGGACTACTTTCTGGAATTTGTTTTGGTCCTGTTTTAGGAAGACATGTACATCTGGACTGTTAAGTCTTACACATATTTTCAAGGGTCTTAAAATCCATAATGTCATGAAATAAATAAAATGGTCTTTGCATCATGTTCTTATTTATTGAAGAAAATTAAATGTGCAAAGAAGCTTTTGATTTGTTTTGTTTTATGTTATTTTTCAATCTTAAATTTAGTCTCTTCAGTTTTTATTAATATTGCAAAGCTTATTAAATTAGTGGTCTTTTTAAAATAAATTTTGTACACAATTAGTTGTAAACCACTACATAGAGAAGAACAGCTGTATAAGAGTTAGTACTGGCATAGTCCCTGCCTGTATGGAGTTCAGTCTATGTCCATTTTCCATGCTGTACTCCGCATTCCTGCCAAAGGGCAAGTTGCCATAAAGCTGCTTTGGGAAAATAGATTGAAAGATCTTCTCCATAAGAGTAGGGTCCATTTACTGTCCCTGTCCTTTTGACCATTACCTGTTTGTGAGTACTAGACAGTAATTTACAGCTTACTTTTATTTTTTCACTATATTATGTAATAGTAGTCATCACCGTTTGTAAATAGTTTCAGTGAGTTCGGTTGTCCATGTATGTCTGGGTAAAAATTTCTGCATTTTCTCCATGACCCCTTGGTGTTTTTTAAGGTACTTCCACAGCTTTTCCCACATTCAAAAAGCATGCAAGTCAGGCTAATTAGCCAAGTATGAGGGTGTAGTGGTGCTCCATGAGAGACCCATCCTGGATATTTTCCTGCTTTGCACTGAATAGGCTGTGGCTGTCTACAAGGTTTTGTCTTGTGCTCACAACTACTGATGCTTTCTTCACTTCGTCATCTGTCTTGAATCGACGACCACCCAAATGTATTTTTAGAGGTCCAAAAAGTTGGAAATCACACAGTGCCGAATGTGTCGGATAAAGAGGATGTGGCAATACCTCAAACTTCAGTTTCTCCAGACAAGCCTTGGTGTTCTTAGCAGTGTGTGAACGGACATTGTCTTGCAGCAAAAGGAGTCCTTGAGACAGCAGTCCCTGCTTCTTGGATCGAATAACAGGCTTCACATTGGTCTCCAGCAAGTCACAGTAACTTGCACTAATGACTGTACCAACCCTCAGCATGTAATGTTTGACAATAACTTGGGTGCACGAGTGGTTGTGAGGACAAGACAAAACCTTTTATTCTGCTAGAATCCAGGCACTTTCAGGTAGGTGGCGCAAGTGCATTGAGAAGGTTGGAGGCTACATTGAGAAATTACATTATCCGTCTTGTTAAGGTTCATTCCATTTTCTGATAATTCCCACTTTCTAACTTTAGCTTGACTCCCCCCTCATATATTGTGTTAATTTAAATCTAAATGTCCAAACTAAATTTGCATTTTGTGCTTCTCAAAACAACATATTCAGCATTTTGGTTTATTATAATTTAAGGTTCCTGGTATGAGGAGATGATAAACAACAGAAACAAATCGGTTGTTCGGAGTATGAGTTGGAATGCAGATGGACAGAAGATTTGCATTGTTTATGAAGATGGAGCTGTTATTGTTGGATCAGTAGATGGTACATGTTGCTATTGTAAACTGTTGAATTTTTAGGTTTTATGTCTTGCTTTTTTTACTTGCCCATAGTTTGGTAAATCATTCCAATGTTGCCTTTTCCATAAATAAATGAATATACTTTTTTTTGTCTTAATTATGTTTTCTTATATTGGTTTATAAATTTTTAGTAAAAATAACGTTATTTAGTCTATGAAAAAATAGCCTATCTCATGAAATATATCTTAATCCTTTCATAATATTGAGGTATAATTTTGTTGTGTTGGCCTGTGAAATAATTTTTATCTGAAGATTTTTATTTAATTGTAAATCATTCTAAACACTATATTTCAAAAATTTTTAATAGGTAATCGCATCTGGGGAAAAGAACTGAAAGGGCTTCAGTTATGTCATGTTGCATGGTCACCTGACAGCAAAATTTTACTTTTTGGTATGGCTAACGGCGAGATCCATATATATGATAATCAAGGCAACTTCATTGTAAGTTAGAAATTTATGTTGTTTAATAACAGACAATTTTGTAATATTTACTAAAATTAGTTAGAAATTTCTGCAAGGATTTAAAATTCATTATAAAAAAACAGTATAAAAATACTTTTAGTAGAAGCATTTTATTTTAGTTTAATTGGACAAATGAATATGTGTTACTGGATTTAATAAATATTCCTATACTGGATTTAATGAATATTTTTATATTCTCACTTATCTGAACATAAATGTAAGTTTTTGTCTGAGACTTTGGTATCTGAACAAATAAATAAGCACTGAGACTGGAACAATTCAAACATTTTGTTATTTACATTTCTTTGCAATAATTGTTCTTCATTCACAGGTGAAAATGGTTTTGAACTGCTTGGTAAATGTGACAGGGGCAGTTAGTATTGCAGGAATACATTGGTACCCTGGAACTGAAGGTTATGTTGAACCTGACTGCCCCTGCTTGGCTATCTGCTTTGACAATGGAAGGTGTCAGATAATGCGTCATGAGAATGATGAAAGTGGGTAAACAAAATTTTAATAAAAACAACACAAAATCTATAAAAGAAAGTTTGAATAGTAAAGAATTCTGTTGTTTGCAGTTCTTGGTTTGGGTTTCTAACCCAGTTTATTGGTCTTTATGTACCTCTCTCTCACACACACACACACATACACATACACACTATAATATACTGATGTTGTCTTTATTAGTGCTTAATGAATTAGACGCATTTGAAATTCTGCTAGATGTGCCTTTCCAAATGAGGGTTTACACAACTAAATGTGATATAATAGAAGGTTCGATCTTGGTCATGTTTCTCTACCCCCAAATTTACTACATATTGGCACCTAACTAATCTGTACTAATAAAATTAAGTGTTTTGTTTAATAGCATTCAACATAGTTTTTCAACTTATAGCATCATATTCATTTAGTAACCCACTATTTTCAACAATGTTAATTACATAAAAACAATTGCATTTCAGAGACCGAGGTGCCACACTAAGATCTGAGTTTTCTTGCATACTTTGATTTGTAAATTCCATTTGGTTGTTTTTTTTTGTATGTAGTAAAAATGCTATTAATATATACCATTCATCTGTCCATCCATTTTCTTAATCATCCATTTAAAAGTCTCAGATTTATACAAAGGCAGTTCTTACAATTGGCAAATAAAAACAACAAAAAAATGTGATCAACTAATTGTTCTAGCAGGTAATGTAGTTATTTTTTGTAAGCAAATATGGCCAAGCTGAAGAATTTTCATTGAAGAATGCATTACTTTACTTTCTGTTGGAAAGGTTCGGTGTATGTAATTCATAGATGGTTAAAATAAGTAACAAAATGTTTTGATGTTCTTCATTAGGTTTTTAGTCAAACACAGTTCATAGTTTATAATTTAAAAATAATTGTCTCACAGCTAAAAAGTGTATGTTATGTGCAAACTGTTTTGAATTCAATTAAATATTGTTTAAAAGTGTTTTTTTTATTATTTTGTTTATTGTTATAATTTTCAATTACTTTCTTGAAAAACAGATCCTGTACTGATTGACACCGGAATGAATGTTGTAAGCATTCAGTGGAATCACTGTGGAAGTGTCCTGGCTGTGGCAGGTTCTCAGAAAGTAGTATCTCAAGACAAAGATGTCAATGTTGTGCAGTTTTATACACCTTTGGGTGAGGTATGAGCAAATATTTTTTTCTGGTTTATGGAACCTAATAGTTTTGTTAGTGTTCTTAATTAACAACCATCTAGTCACTGTCATAACATTTGGGTTCACACAAAATCAGACAAGCCTGGGAATTTGACTGGAATGCAAGTTAACAGCAGAGCAAAAGTAAACATCTGCAGGCACTGACCCACAATGGCATAATTTAAAGATGCCAATAAACCGCCAAGCATATCTATAAACTGTAAGACCGAACTCATTCAGGTATGAACAGAACATATAAACTTCAAATGATGTGGAATCGTTAGTAATGTTTATACCCTGATTTGTTTTATTTATTTTTTTAGTAATTCCCCATAATTTTTAAGAAAGACTCACTCACAATTTAAATATACTGTATCCAGGTGCACATTTGAAACTTTTGTGTTGACTTTAACATATTGAACTATATAATTTGAAAGAAAATACAACCCTTTAAAAAAATGAGAGGTCTGAAACCATTCCTCCGTACAGAGGATCTTGTGGACTCTCCTCCTCAGTTCATGTCACAGGTTTTCAATGGGGTTTAGGTCAAGGCACTGGAGTGATCATGGGAAAACCTTGATTCTATTATCATTGAGCCATTTTTGGGTTGATTTTGAGGTGTGCTTTGGATCATTGTTTTGCTGAAAGATTTTAAGTAAAGCCCAATGTAAGCTTTCTGGCAGAGACAGTCAGGTTTTGATCTAAAATCTGCTGATGTTTGATAGAGTCCATGATACCATGTATCCTAACAAGTTGTCCAGGGCCTCTGGAAGATAAACAGCCCCACAACATCAAAGATCCACCACTATGCTTCACAGTGGGGATACGATACTCTTCTGCATATGAATGATTTCCTCTGTTATGGAATACCCTGTGTAGTTTGTTGCTTAAAATCTCTATTTTTGTCTCATCTGACAATAGAATAGACAGGCGGGATGGTGCAGTGGTTAAGGCATTGAGCTTCAAACCCTGAGTATCTGGGTTCTAATCCTGCTACTGATACTGTGTGACTACATTTACTCTACTTTACCTGCCTGTGCTCAAACTGGAGAAATGAAAGAAATGTAACTTTGTATTTCAAATATTTTAAGTTACTTTGGATATAGGTGTCAGCTAAATAAATAAATGTAAATGTAGAAGAACTCTGTCCAATTAAAAACTCCAACAATGTTGGACAACCTTTATTCACTTGAGTTTGTTGTTTGCAGAGGCTTTTTCTTGGTAACCCTACCAAACAACTTGTGGTTATGTAGGTGGCATCTGATCATAGTTTCTAACCCCAATATTAGTGGAGGGTACTATAGTTATGATTTTATGATAACAATATATGTGTATAAGGCATAGCTTTATACCACTTAATAATATGAGGATTTCTGAAAACACTCAGCCACTGTCCTCTGCCTTTATGAATAGGTGGGATCTTGGATAAGCAGCTGAGTGAAACACCTGTGTGAATCCACAGTAGGACAGAGTGAACTGACTTGTGGGTTATGTATTGTATAGCCATAGCTTGAAAATTGTGGTTGTGTAACTCAAAAGAGTCAAGTGATGAATTTGTTAAAGTCGCATATGTTTTGAATAAATTCTTTTCCCACAGATTTTATTTGATTATTATAAAAGTGGTTATAACTTTTTATCATTGAAAACCTATCTAACACAACCTCCATCCATCCATCCATTATTCGACCCGCTATATTCTAACTACAGGGTCACGGAGGTCTGTTGGAGCCAATCCCAGCCAACACAGGGCGCAAGGCAGGAAACAAACCCCAGGCAGGGCGCCAGCCCACCGCAGTCTAACACAACCTGTGCACTTGAATTTCTAGTTAATTTCTAGCTTTATTTAACCCTAAAAATGCTAATTATTCAGCATGTTCAGTGTATAATTCTTGATTGTGTCTTTATGTTAAAGATTTTATTTTGATGCTTACTTAATCAGTTTATCTTTTTAATTTTCTTTCTAAAGTAAAATTGTAATTATTTAGACAGTTTTATGTCTCTGTATATTTTTTAGCATTTGCGAACTTTGAAGGTTCCTGGTAAACAGATGGCTGCAGTATCTTGGGAAGGAGGAGGGTTAAGAATTGGACTTGCTGTAGATTCTTTTATATACTTTGCTAATATCAGACCGGATTATAAGGTTGGTACAAAATGACAATCTCTCATTTATAATCAGTCATGTTAAAATCACAGGATCTGCAATGAACTGTACAGTTTTCATTCATTTTTTAATGTACTGATGGATTAGTTTGCTGTTTGTGCTTTGAAGTATTGTATTTTTGTCTGCTATTTATCTATGAGCATACTGTAGGTTTCATGGATTGTTAATATAGTGGAACCTCAGGTCACGACCGTAATTCGTTCCAAAACTCTGGTCGCAACCCGATTTGGTCGTGACCCAAAGTAATTTCCCCCATAGGGTTGTATGTAAATGCAATTAATCTATTCTGGACCGTATGAGCTGTATGTAAATATGTATTTTTTTAAAGATTTTTAAGCACAAAAATAGTTAATTATACCATAGAATGCACAGTGTAATAGTAAACTAAATGTTTACTTCTTCTGATCACTCCAGCTCCTTGATCGCTCAGCTGGAGCGACCACTTCCTTCTGCCCCACTGAGTGTTGACCAAAACACCCCTGCTTGGGCTCGCTTGCTCCTCTCTCTCTCTCTCACACTCGCTGTTTCTCTCTCTCGGGTTCTCGCGCTGTCTCTCTTGCTCAAGACTGAACATGTGCGGAAATCATCGGTGCGTACGAACCGTGTGTGGTCGTGAACAGATGCAAAAGTTTGGCGAACTTTTTGGTCGTAACCTGATTTGTACGTGGTCCGAGACGTTCGTAAACCAAGGTTCCACTGTATGTGATTTTTTCAGATCATTCTTGTGCCTCCTTAATTAATGATGATATTTTTTAAATAATTTAGATTCTCTTAAACCAGTAATGTTCCTGTAGTGCAGATGTTTTTTTTGGTGTAATGTCAGATCTTTTTTATGAATTTCTAGTAAAAATCAATGTCTTCATTTGTTAGACCACAGCAGTGCATTAAGCTCACTGATGGGTTTTGCTAAGGGACCTTACTAAATGGTCCAGTTCTGTATGCAAAATTCTATACTATGTGCTTTTCTGCTTATTGTTAAAATTAAAATATGGAAAACCTCTGTTTGTCAACAGTAGCTAACACTTATCTTAATTATTTAATTATTATTGCAATTATCATAATTCTGTATTGTTTTGTCCTAGTATAACGTTTCATGATAGCAGAAGAAGCAGGACAGATGAGACATCAAATTTCTTGTCAGTAAATGAACTGAAATGTTAAGCATGAATTAAAGTTAAGGACCTTGACTATAAATTTGTCAATTTTGTCAAATATTACTCTTGATCAAATTTATGGTTGCTTGTCAGGTTAATTGGTGTATACAAACTGGCCTTTTAAATGTGTATGTGTGTGTGTGTGTTTTTTTAAGACTTCTTAAAGTTTATTATTGTTCTACTGTTGTTATAATTTATTGTGGTTATTTTTTTCTTTGTAGTGGGGTTACTGTTCAAACACAGTTGTGTATGCATATACTAGACCTGACCGCACAGAGTACTGTGTAGTGTTTTGGGATACCAAAAACAATGAAAAATATGTGAAATATGTTAACAGCCTTATGTCCATAACAACAAATGGAGACTTCTGTATACTGGCAACCAAAGCAGATGATTCTCATCCACAGGTAGGTTTTTATGCATTATCATTATTATTAAAGTGGTCAGTAAAATATTTCCTTTTCATTTTGTACACATTGAGTTACACTTTTGAAATTTTAATCAAAGGTCTAACTATACTTTATTTGAATGTTTACATTTTACTGACCCACATTCATCATATTTTATATATATATATATATACAGTAATCCCTCCTCCATCGCGGGGGTTGCGTTCCAGAGCCACCCGCGAAATAGGAAAATCCGCGAAGTAGAAACCATATGTTTATATGGTTATTTTTAGAATGTCATGCTTGGGTCACAGATTTGCGCAGAAACACAGGAGGTTGTAGAGAGACAGGAACGTTATTCAAACACTGCAAACAAACATCTGTCTCTTTTTCAAAAGTTTAAACTGTGCTCCATGACAAGACAGAGATGACAGTTCTGTCTCACAATTAAAAGAATGCAAACATATCTTCCTTTTCAAAGGAGTGCAAAGCAAGCAGTCAAAAAAAAAATCAATAGGGCTGTTTGCTTTTAAGTATGCGAAGCACCGCCGGTACAAAGCTGTTGAAGGCGGCAGCTCACACCCCCTCTGTCAGGAGCAGGAAGAGAGATAGAGAGAGATAGAGAGAGACAGATAAAAAAAATCAATACGTGCCCTTTGAGCTTTTAAGTATGCGAAGCTCCGTGCAGCATGTCCTTCAGGAAGCAGCTGCACACAGCCCCCCTGCTCACACCCCCCTACGTCAGCGCAAGAGAGAGAGAGAGAGAGAAAGTAAGCTGGATAGCTTCTCAGCCATCTGCCAATAGCGTCCCTTGTATGAAATCAACTGGGCAAACCAACTGAGGAAGCATGTACCAGAAATTAAAAGACCTATTGTCCGCAGAAACCCGCGAAGCAGCGAAAAATCCGCGATATATATTTAAATATGCTTACATATAAAATCCGCGATGGAGTGAAGCCGCGAAAGGCGAAGCGCGATATAGTGAGGGATCACTGTATATATATATATATATATATATATATATATATATATATATATATATATATATATATATATATATATATATATATATATATATATATATATATATACTGCGGTGGGTTGGCACCCTGCCCAGGATTGTTTCCTGCCTTGTGCCCTGTGTTGGCTGGGATTGGCTCCAGCAGACCCCCGTGACCCTGTGTTTGGATTCAGCGGGTTGGAAAATGGATGGATGGATGGATATATATATATATATATATATATATACACACAATTAAGTCCCTAGCCTGGAGATAAGGCCAAACAAACCCAAAACATTAAATACAATTTTAGATATACTTTGAAGACTACTCTTCTGTTTACACATATAACAGAGCACATTTTTCTCAAAAGACTTATAATGTACTAGTAGCTCATTTTAGTTAATGGTAATGTATATTACAATGCCATAAAATCTAATAAAATGCAATACACAGTAAATTTAATTTATTTTTTGCTTTCATAAATAATTAGTTTATTATGTTGTATACAAAGCAAGCAGTATTAATTTTATATGAAAATACACTGACTACTTGTATGTTCTTCTAATGTAAAGACTGTAATGGTTAACATATGTACTTATTTATATATTGCTCCCCAAGGAAGATACTGAGGTGGAGTCTGTGGGTGGAACGGTAATGTATATTTAAGTAAATAGTTGTGCTGTTCTTAGCGTCTAGTGTTTCATTGTATTTTTTGTGTTGAGACAAATACATTTTGTGAAATGATCTCTGTGCATGGTGTTCTGGGAGGATTTCTTGTATAGCTGTTAAAGTCTTCTGCCTCACTTTATATTGACTTTTATTGAAATGTAATGAAAAACTTTTTGAGCTGCTTTTTTGTTAATGAATAATCTTAATTGGGCATCAATGTTGTCTTTCTTCTCATAATACATGACATACTTTATGTACAAAATGTGAAGAATGACTTTAGTGAGATTATCTTGTGTTTTTGGTCTGAACAGTGATTGATTTACAGTCTTAAGATACTGTATTTACCATGGATTCAGACCCCCTTCACTTTCTGTACACTTTATTGTATTTTAGATTAAATTTTAAATGGATAAATTTGCCGTTTTTGCCCATCAGTCTACACTCAATAATCCATAATTACAAAATTAAAACATATTTTTAGATTGATTTACAAATATATTAAAAATCAAAAACTGAAATCTCTCATCCATATAAGCATTTAAACCTTAATTCAGTATTTTGCAAAAGCTCCTTTGGCAGCTATGACAGCTTCAGCTATTCTTAGGTAAGTCTCTGCAAACTTTCCACACCAGGATTTCTCACCAGTCAGCCTGTTATATGTATCTTTCAAATGTGGGAGGAAACTGATTATCCAGAAAAAAAACATAAAAATGCAATGCAAACTTCCCCTAGACTTTGCTGGGTCTAGATTTGAACCAAGTCTTCTGGATCTGTTAGCAGCAGTGCAAACCACTATTCCATTGTCCCACACTATTTAATTTATGACTCAACATTATATATATATAAAATTGGTTATATAATTTGTAATTGGTTGAATTCGTTTACTAGTTATTTCAGGAAACAACTATTAAACATGACTAAATACATAATTCAAGCAAAAGCTTAATGAATAATGAAGCTACTTAATATAAACTTTAATAGCCTATCTTTCAATTGCAACATTTATGACATTTTATAATTTACTAGCAGAGTTTAATATGCTACAACTGTCGGTCTAAATTAATGTCCTCTACAGTAATAAAATTGCTACTTTTGTTTTTTTATTTAATCAAGCATTTATCTAATAATGTATGAAATTACACCAGTAAGAAATAATTGGAATATTCATTACTTTATACTGTCTTTTGTTTTGTCTACAGTATGTACTTGTCCTTTGCAATTCTATTGGGACACCTCTGGACTCAAAATATGTTGATATTGGTAAACACCTTAACTATCTACTTTTTCCAGATGATCCAACAGCATATTATGTAATTGAATACTGCAGGATACTAGCTATATAAACTATTTCAGGATGCAATGGTATTGCTTATGTAGTACTAGAAATTCTTGATAAATTGAGCTTTTAAGTTTGCACTGTGCTATTCTGTAGACCTAGTGGTTGCAGTATAACATGCGTCATTGCAGGAAAACCATCATTCAATATTAAATACTTTTGCCATCATAAAAAGGCAAATAGTTACATTTAGGAATGCTTGTAGTCTGTACTTCTGTTTGTCTCATTGACTACTCTTTTAACAACTGCACCTTTCATAAAATTTGAGCAAATATTACCAAAGACAGAACATCATTCTGTTTCATAGAGTTCTTGCAAAATTCCTTTTCAGTGTGCCATGCCATTTTCTTTGATGCAGGACATGTAAATCTCAATGACCCAGTGTGAAAAAAAGACTTTGTGTCCTGGTTTCATATATTGCAGGGTGAAAAAAAATATTTTAAATTGCTTAAATGCTTATATATTAATTATAGACTACTTTATATTACTTTGTAGTAGAAATGCGTAAAATATCTTTTTGAATGTTTTTGCTGCTAATTATATTATAAATGTCATATTTTTAACTGCTCCATTCATAGTGCTTTCAATAATTAAAATTGAATAAAATATGGTAAATACTATAGATTAGTTGCAACTGGAATATTATTTTACTATACTCTGTACACTGAAATATATTTTTTGTTGAATTTTTGTAATAGACTCATAAGTTAGCAGTATCAAAAACATGTTTTTTTTAATGGAAAGTGTGAGATGGGCAAGATTTGTCAAACCTCATTGAAGAAATCTTTTATGAAATTGTTTGTGTTTCTCGTAGATCCACAGTTTGTTACAATCACTAAGACCCATGTGATTGCAGCATCCAAGGAAGCTTTTTACACTTGGCAGTACCGAGTAGCAAAAAAACTGACTGCACTTGAAATTAATCAAGTTGCTAAAACAAGAAAAGAAGGCAGAGAAAGGTCAGTAGTTTATTCACTTTCAACTGTTCCAACCAACAATATATTGCATTTCTATTTATAAATTAAAATGTAATTAAATAAATTATATATACAGTACATGCATAGGTATAAATATTTTTAATTAGTAATTCTGATCTGTTTACCTAAGACATTATCCTTAAAACCCAGTTTTCACAAAGATTGTTAAAGATGTGAAAAACTCTATTTCATTTTAAATATTTTTTTTTAATTTGTGTGTTCTTAATTATCTTCACTTAAAAATGAGATTATGTTAGTCAAAGTTGAGTCTTTAAACATTTCTCTGTAACTATTGGTCCCATATAATTGAGTTGGTGTGTGCATGTGCATGTCGTGTGGTGCAATGGTGGAACACCCAGGATTGCTTCTTGTTACTGATACGATAAGGATAGGCTTCTCTGATTCAACCTTGAATTAGATTAAGCAGGTTTGGAATGCATGAATGAGTGGGTGGAAAATTGTGAAACATCGTGTTAATATAATGGCCGTTTTGACACTATGTTTTATTTATTTATTTATTTATTTAATGGCCAGCTCAGATTCTTTTTTATAAGAAATGTCCCTTACTTGCACACTGTGTACACAATAAACGAGTAAGAGAAACTCCAGTGCAACATGTATGAGGATGTACTAAGAAAGGTTTATGGAGCTACAATCATTAAGAAGCCAGTTTTACACATAGTGATTAATGAACCCCTACTGAATTTGCTTCATCCCGAGTTAAGCAAAATCGGGGAAATGTTCGGGGACTCTGTGCAATGTACTGAAGTGAATGAGGAAGGAGAAACTGAACTAGTTTTGAGTGGATATGTATGCTGCAATGGTCTTTCAGGTGTCCCTGAAGGCTAGGGAAGCATCTGCCAAATATGCTGGACTGATTACTGCGGCCAAAAATGTGACCTGAGCTTGAGGCAGCAGTACCAACCACTGTGTCACCCTACCTCCCTGAGATAAAATGAATAGAATTAAATATCAGAATAGTAAAATTTCTAACAGACAGGATGAATGATTTCAATAAGGCTTGCCCCCACCGATGCAGTAGCAGGTATTCATATCTTTCAAACTGAAAGGTTTATACAAGGGACGTTCAAAAAGTTTCCACACTCTTTTTTAACTCTATTTATTACGAATTTCAAAAACAAATTACATCACTTTTCTACATAGGCACCTTCGTTTGCAATGCAATTTCCCGGCATCGTACCAACTTTTTAATACCCAATTACTACTACTCCCACCTTCACCGTTTCCAACGAAAGTATAAAAGTGCGGAAACTTTTTGAACGTCTTTCGTGTGTATATATATATATATATATATATATATATATATATATATATATTTTTTTTTTTTTTGCTCATTTACTTCCACTGCTACTAAAAAAGTGTGTCTAGATTCTTCGCTCCTTCCTGTCTGCATCAACTTCACAGTAAGCTGCGTAATATTATTGAAGATGTAGACTTACAAGTTACATACATGTCACATACAAGTCCATACAAAATGACATTACCTTTAAGACACAAATACATAGACACATTTCCAGTTTCTTTCTGTGTGTGCATTATGTGTTTAAATGTATTCATACATTTTCTGCAAATGTTTAGCCTACTACTAGGATCAGCAGGAGGCAGACTCAGATGACATTGACTATTACAGCCCTGTAATGTCACAATGGTTCTGCAAAGCATTATGGTGCATTGAAAAAAAAATGATCTAAGTCAGTTGCACAACAGATTTTGAGGAAAATATTTGGAAAACAAGGTCACCTGCGAACAAAGTATATTTGCTTCAACCCTACTTACAAAGCTAGAGACATTCATTGCTAGATGTACTCTCCTTCCGTTTCTCTATTTCTTTTAATTTTATGCACTCCTTTGGCCCCGAATATATGAATAGTTTTAATGATGGTTTCTATTACTGGAATAAAATTATTGTTTTATTTATAACCTAATATTAAAGTAGTTAAGATGAATTTGTATTTGATATGCACTACAGGTGTGTGAAAAAGTAAATTCACCCCATTAAAAGGTTTGTCTTACTTCTACATTTTAGACTAAATGATATTTGATTGTCATTTCAGTAATATTGATAGATAAATGTAATCTAATTTAACAAAACCTTACATTGAAAAACCACAATTTGCATTACTCTGTACCATTTAAATCAAGCAAAATGCCCACCGCAGGCCTTCCTTTACCATTGTATTATATGTCAGATTAGAATCAGGTGAATACAAATTGTTGCTAATGATTAGAACATCGTTATAGAGTATTTTTGACTGCCCTTTTTAATAAAACAGAAATATTGGTCTTAATGACTGAGGCGTGAGGCTACATCATGTAAAGATGAAAAGCACTGTCTGAAGGTTTTACAGCTGCTTCCAAGATATTTTGTTGTGGCTCAGTCCATCTCACAACGTCAAACCAATTTCAGCCCAAATGTTGATCAAAAGATGCTATAGGAAGTTTGTAGGAGGTCTCCAACAACTCTAGAATAGAATTAGTGGATTTTCACTCAAGTGTTGTCTCAGTCTGTGTCAAAGTACAACAGTGTGCATAACTTTGACTAGTAGGTGAGGCCAGGAAGGAAGGAAGAATAAAGCCTCTGCTCTCTAAAAAGGTTACAAATGTACAACTGAAGTTTGCCAGACAATACCTAGGTAAAGAACAGGAACAGTGACAATGCTAGTCATAATGTTTGGCAAAAAACAAAAATTTCCTTTGTCCAAAAGTACCACATACAAACTGTAAAACATTGTGGTGGAAGCATTATGTCTGAGGGTACTTTGCCTCATCATAGAGTCAACCATGAATTCTGCATTATATATAAAAGCAATATAAGGTGACCTGTCAAAAAGATGAACCATAATAGGATCTTGTAACAATACAATGACCCAAAAACATCCAAGCAAATTCACCCAAGATGGTTACCAATAAATAAATGAAGACTTTGGAATGGCCAAGTCAATCTCAGCTTAAATATTATACGTTTAAAGGAGTTCTATTAAGGAGGAGTGGAAAAAAAATCCTCAAGTTGATTTAGGAGACTGATAAACAATTGTAAGAAGTAGTTTGAAGAAGCTGTTTCTGCCAAAGTGTTTAACACCAGCCATTGATGCTAGACGTGTATTTATTTTTTTTCACAGTAGACAATTTCATTTCAGTTTTTTTTTCTATTTTTTTAAAGAAAAAGTTATTACAAAGAATACTTTTCATTGTTACTTATTGAATTATTATTTTTCCATTTTGCTGAAATGAAGGTCAAAAAGCCATACATGCAGGTGTGTTGAGGAAAATACACCATTGTGGAGTATGCTTACTTTTCGACACTAGTGTATTTTGCAAGAGCAAAATATAACAATATTAATTTAATTTTTTAGTTTGCGCCCTCCCCCACCATAACCTATCGTCTACGGTGAAGGAGCAAAAAGCTTTAGATTTGTCAAAAATTTTGATCTCCGGTTTTTGACAGATCTTGATGTTCTAGGGTCCCCTGATACAGCAAACATCAATATCTCAATGATGGTTGTGTATCTGTGTGTGTGTGTGTGTGTCACAGTGTCTTGGGGATGGTCTAGAGCTAAAATGGTTGGACGGATAAATACCAAACTCGAAACTTAAGCCTGTTATGAGATGACGATGTGCTGATTAGTTTTTGAGCCAAATCATGCAAGAGAAAGATGTACTCTAGAGGAACCCTCAAATACTGTAATTCTGCAATTAATTATGAATTCTTCTTATGAATTGCTATTGTAATCACCTATTTTATGATCAGAAAGATCAGCATCAGAGCGGTAAATAATTACTGAAATGTTATAGAATAGTTTGGGTAACTTGGTTCCTTGGCTGCAAAGCCTACTGACGCCCATGTCCAAAGTTGTTAGTGATTCTACTGATATCAGTAACTGGAACTGGTTCATTTAGTTCCTCAATAAGAAGGCTGTTTTATTATTTAATTAACAACCTAGATTTTTACAGAAAGTGTTATTCCTAACTGTTTGAGTTGTATTAGCATTCTTTATGCTAAACCAGTTTTTGCCTTTCATCAGGGTCTATCATATTGATGATACGCCATCTGGGACTACAGATGGGATGGTTGATTTTACAAAAGCTTTAACAGTAAGTTCTGACTTTAAAATATATTATAAATTTAATTATATTCCCATAGCATTTTAAAATATTTGGTTTGTTCTCCTAATGCTACAACATAATGATTCATTGATTTGATAGAACTGCCAAGTTGTGCCATGTATTTTAGGTTTAAAGAGAATGTAGCAAGACTGCAATAAAAATAAGAACAAATTACCTAACATCCAGAAATTGAAATGGTATTGTGTGGTATTTCTTTAAAATAGATATACATTAATAGTTATTGATTCAGTTTGAAAATACTGTAAATATGTATATTTACAGAATGTCAGAATTAAACTATTTGTGTATGATTGTAATGTTTCATTTTGCATTTCATATATACATTTTTCTTTGTTATCTCAGGCAACCAAAGACCCAATTTGCTGCATAACCGCTACAGACAAAACACTGATAGTGGTATGTATTTTAAAATATTTGGTAGACAGTCAGTCAGTCATTGTCCAACCCGCTATTAATAACAATACTATTCAATATGTCTCTTTTGTGACAAGTCTTTATTGGTAAAGTTTTATATTAAAAATGAGTCACAATTTTAATGTGTTAGCAGAAGGGCACTCTATGTTAAGGGTAATCATAAAAATATATTTGTTTGAATAAGTAGAAATGGGCATGGATGGTGGGTTTGTACATTATTACACAGTTCTAGACTTTACCTGCTGCTCTAAAAATCTTGTTTGTGACAGGAATGGTAAAGTAATTTGGTATGTTTTTTCAAATTTAGCCATATACTTTAGCTCTGAACAAAACCTCTTTTCCACCCTGCAGTTCAGAATATCTTGGAAGAAGCATTCTTGTCAAAAGAGCAGTAAACATCTTCTCACTTTATTATCCCTCTGATTCAAACTTTGCTTTTCTGCCCCATTTTTCAATATGAGTTTTATTGTCCTTAACTACAGATAATATCATTTTGGTTTTGTGTTATTTTTTGTATATTTTGTGAAAAAGTTAAAACATCATTTATGCATAGAAGTTTCAGTCAATGCAGTACAACAAGGCTGTTCAAATTTGTTTCTTAGAGAGAAAATTTTTAGGTATTAAATAGGTACATAGGTTAAGTAAGGTAAGTTTATTCCCTCTTTGGCAAAGGCGCTATATAGGCGTCAACCCGACACAGACTGACAACGGAGGCACGTGTAGAAATAAATGAAAAGGTTTTAATTTTTCATCAGCCATGGGGCACGTCTTCCCTATGTCCCACAGGCCCAACACAGTCTCAAAACAAAACACAAAGTAAATCACCCCAAACCACACTCTTCTTCCTCCACTACTCCTCCCAGGCAGCTTCGTCCTCCACCTCCTCCCAACTCTGGCACTTAGAGTAGTGGCTGCAGGCTACTTTTATAGCACCCCCGGAAGTGCTCCAGGTGCTCATTGACCTACTTCAGGCTGCACTTCCGGGTGTGGCTGCAGTCCAGCCCACATGGGCTTGTTAAGCCATGCAGCTCACCCTGGCGGTGGCCATGGAGCCCAACAGGGATATACTCCAGTGTTCCACCATTGTGGCCCCGATGCAAACCAGGGGGGCTGCCACCAAGTGTTCCGGTGAACGTAGGGTGTAGCCTATGGTGTTCCCCCAGATCCAGTGTCAAAGGGGCGTCCCGGCCCGCCACAACTCATTAATAGTGATTTTGTTTTGAGTAACCATGACTATAATTGGGTTTTCTGTTATATCAACTAGTGTTAGAATGGCATGGAAGGTTTCAGAGACTTTGAAGATCAGAAAATAATACCTTGCATTTGCATATCACAGAATTATGAGGGTTTCTCCATATATCATGTACAGCAGAATTCTTCTGTCACATGTGATGGGGAGGTTATGCATTATAAATCTTAAGTAATTTTTGATAATCAGTAAAACAAAATAAATTGTAGAATCTTTGATTGGCAAGTATTAAGTTTTAACTACAGAGAGTTTTTTTTTTATAATAGGTAAACTGGCGTGTGTTTTATATCTCTGTATTATACATGAATTAGACACATTAAAAAAATAAAGGTTGAAAGGTCTGTCTCCTAATCTATTGACTTGTAATTGTTTTAGGGTCGGGAATCTGGAACTATTCAGAGATACAGTTTGCCAAATGTAGCTTTAGTCCAGAAATATGTCTTAAATTGCAGGGCCTATCAGATGTCATTAAACTGCAACTCCAGGTTGGTTATGTTTTTCTTTGTATTTCATTCAGTGCTTTTAATGTATGATTTTGATCTTTTTCAAATGCTGTGCTATTCCGCTGATGGTAGAATTATACCTTTAGCTAGAAAATTTTAAATGTTGTCCAATTTAATGGGGTTTTTTTTCTTCAATTTTCTACATAGTCGGCTGGCAATAATAGATATAACTGGAGTGCTCACATTTTTTGACTTTGAAGTACAGTCAGCAGAGGGTTCAGGTCAGCAAGGTGCAGGTGAACACCTAAAATTTGAGCGTAAAGATGTCTGGGATATGAAGTGGGCAAATGACAATCCTGATTTGTTTGCTATGATGGAAAAAACAAGGATGTATGTTTTTCGAAACCTTGACCCTGAGGTAAAATTTTTATTTTCTTCATTTTTCATAATGTCTTTATTGTTTTCGATTCTGTACTACCTTTTAAATAAACAAAACTGCAATAATGTTTCTTTTTTGCATTCAGGAACCAATATTGACTTCTGGCTACATTTGCAATTTTGAAGATTTGGAAATTAAGTCTATTCTTCTTGATGAAATTTTAAAGGTAAAGTTAACTAGATATACTGTATTGTTATAATTCAGCAGCATCATTGGGTATGGCAAAACACTCCATCTGTTCAAGTGTTCTAATCCTAGTAGTAAGTTAGCCTTATTTCTTCCTAATATTTTTTACTTCCTTATAAAGATTGCTCTAATACTGTTTGCTAACGCAATTTATCCTTTAGTCTTGATAATTTCTTCATTCTGTGATCAATTATGTGACTATAAATGTGTTTGTGTCCTCTGCTATACATGTGCTAGAAAGGTATGGAAAATACACAGGACTACACTGAGGATTAGAACTTGGAAATGTTATCAGTGTTTTGGTGACCCCATCAGAGGTAATGACTCCAGTCACATAAGCCAAGTTGAGCGATGGTCTCAATAGCTGCATGCTGTTTTCTATCCACCCTGTCCAAAAACTGCCCATTCCTGTGATTATCTAGCATTTAAGTACTGTATATAGTTATTTATCCAATGACTTCATTAAGACTAATTTTATTTCAATTAGTTTAATGTGTTAGTTAATACTGCCTTACATTTAATAAAACTTGATAAATAAAATTAGAAATTTAGCATTCTTTACAGTGATGATTTTTTCATTTTTATGTTAATTTTATCACCTGTTAATCCATTGTAGTTTTGTAAGAAGTTGGACCCTATCCCTATATTTACCCATACAAACATGTGTAAACGGTATGTTCACCAAATGCTTTCACATGGCAATGATACCTACAGTAGCATGTTCAGAATCATCTACAATCTAAGTAAAATGTGCTTTGAAAAGCTTTATTTACAGTAGTTTAGTGCTTAGCACTGCTGTCTTACATCTCCAGAGTCCTTTGTTCAACTCTTAACCCAGAGACCATCTGAGTTTTACATGTTTTAGATAGATAGATAGATAGATAGATAGATAGATAGATAGATAGATAGATAGATAGATAGATAGATAGATAGATAGATAGATAGATAGATAGATAGATAGATAGATAGATACTTTATTAATCCCAATGGTTTTACTTAGGCCTGCTTGGATTTTTGTCAGTGTGCTCAGACAATTCTCAAACATTCCAGCTTTTTTGCTCTGTATGTGTCAGTATGGGTATGTAGGTGAGTGAACTAGTGTTCTGTTCAGCGATTTGCTCCTCTTCATGCCCACTGCTACTGGGAAAGGCACGATAAACCTCAATGCTGAACTTGATAATTAATCATTCATCTTCCAACCAAGATACATAAATATAAAAAAATCATGTTACATAGATAGATCTTACATAACAATAAAGTTGACATTCTCAGATATATTAGATATCAAATGACTTAGCAGTGGGAACCAACATATTTTTTGTAAGTGGTTTAATGTACCGCACTTTATGAGACTTTTGTTTATGAATCACACTTGATGTGAAAGATAATGGATGCAAAATTGTATCTCTCTGAAGGAAATCTTTTTCTTTGGCAGGACCCAGAGCATCCTAATAAAGATTACCTCATCAATTTTGAAATTCGCTCTTTGCGTGATAGCCGTGCTCTTATTGAAAAAGTTGGTATTGAAGATGCTTCCCAGTTTATTGAAGATAATCCACATCCTAGGCTATGGTAAGTATATTCCAGTCTTTCTGGTTAAGTGGTCTGCAATTGTAATTTCTTGTGATCCAAGCAGACAGGGACATTTTTGCTAGCACTGGAATACTATAGTCCTTTTGTATTGCAACTTTCAGTAGAACAATATTGTAGGGATTTCACATGCTGCACTTTGTTTCAAAGCTAGACATTACAGTTATATTTTAAATAGGATTCTGCAGCATAAACGAACATATGAAAACATAAAATTACTCTTATTTTTAAAATGAACATCTAAATGTAATTAACATTGAGATTTCTTGTTACAACAGCTTATCTGCATCATGCAATAAATTCTAAAAGTGTCTAAAATGGATTGTTCAAGGGATCTGTACAGTACAATAAGAATGTAATTAAAGTTGATGTGGGGTTGAAAATTCAGGCTCAACAAAAATTCCTAGACCGATCAAAAATGGCTTGATTTTCCTTAGAAGTGGAGACTGAGAAGGTGACAATATGTAACTTTGTTGCACATGGAATAATTTTAATGACCGTACACTATCAGAAGATAGAAAATTCTCATCTCATGAGCCATCTGTCTCATCAGGAGAGAAATGCTCCAACATAAGATGAAGGTGGTCAGTCTGAGTTGTAAGTAATGATTAACATTAAAGTACACTCCAACACTACCATGAAATCCTAACCCCCTATTTTATAGAAGTATAAAGAATTTTTGCTTTTATAAGAACCTTTTAAATAAGGATTTGTCTGCTAATATCACACTTCCATTGTGCAATGTCTGCTGTTGTACACTTGAATGTGTATTGGCTTTTTTCATAAATCATAAATGCTTTGTACACTGCAACTTATTTGGAAAGTCTTAACAGAGCACTCTTGACAAAGCTACTTAATCATCACATGATGTATTGTTGTACACATGCTATCTTGTATTCTGAATTATTTCTTAGAATATCGAAGAATATACATGTTCTCAACAGAGTATACTTCTGAGGATGAAATTGTTGTGTCATAGTTCCAAGCCATTATCACCAAAATTACTGGTTCTTATGAACCATCAACAAGCAAAGCTACCTTTTTTTCCAGTCAAATGTGGACTAATAATTATGCCTCATCTAATTTAAGACGTACTTATCTTCTAACCATGGTTACCATAATTATAGGCAGCAAGATCTACATGACACTTTTAAATTGTGGTTTTCATTCTGACGTTGTTCCTCATTCAAAATTAAGTTTTAAATCAAAATGAGCTAAAATCAAATTGATATTTTCTTGAACTATACTTTCTATCACAGTTATTTAATATTTAAATGTTAATATTGTTGAAATGAAGTTTTTGGAATCTTCCATAAATTATATATGTTTTTGCATAGAGCTACCAGTATTTTTTTTACTTTTTGTCTCTGTACCTTCATGGGTTAATTGACATTGAATCTTCTTTTTCCACCATGCCTATCAAAACTATTATAGTTGCCTTCACCTGAACGTCTGATATATCTTGTGCTTTTTCTTCATTTCTTAAACAATGTATTTGCTTTTCTAATTTTTCAGTGTTATTTTATAGTTATCCACTGTGAAATTAGCATATCTTTTCATGAGTTGTGCAAGTTTAAATAGGAGAACCTTAATGAAAAAAACACTAATGTCTGAGACTTCCATCAGTTTTTTGATGTTCAAGGTACTTAAACTTCCTGTCATCAAGTGTGGAAAAGGTTTTTGCTCCCTAGTAAACTCAGTGCAATTAAAAAGGTAATTGGTATAAACTATATACAGTACATTATTTAGTTAACAGACCTGACTTAGATCTATACTGGTCAGACTGAACTAATATAATCTGATGTAAATGTGACTTATTTCCTTACCATCAGCATGAAGTTGTCAGCACACAGGTTCTAGAGGTATCACAACACAAATAAATGAAATTTTTTTTAAACCACTATAAAAAAAGCAATTGATGATCAGTTGTATCTAATAGTAATTAATTAATTACATTTATATAGTGCTTTTCTCACTACTGAAAGTGGTTTATGGACAGAAGGTAACAATTTCAAGCAACACCAATTTGAAGCATCCACCTGGATGATGCAACGGCAGAAATTATTGTGCCATATGCTCACCACAAATTAGCTATAAGGTTGTGTAGGGGTGAGAGAGAAAGCCAATTAGAGACAAAGAATGGTTAGGGGGTTAGAATGGACAAAGGCCATAGTGGGCAATTTAACTAGGACATTGTGATAAATCCTACTCTTTTCAAAGAATGCAAGAGATCTTGTATGGCCCCAGAGAGTGATGACCTCGGTTTTATGTCTTATCCAAATGACGGCATCAATTTTTACTGGAGCATTTGGATCTACACATAGACCACTTGGTTAGCGCCCCCGATGGCCTCACCAACCACCGCTTCCAGGAGCAGCACAAGCTTTTTTTAGATGGTCTCCCATCCAAGTTCTGGCCGGGCCTAATCATACTTAGCCTCAGATGGATGACCTGTTCTAAAGCACAAGTGTCATGGCAGCTGACAACAACTAGAGGCACTAGGGCTTTAATAAACTATAGTCCATGCAGTGCTGTCCAAATGAAAAAACTTTTTAAGACTTTAGAGACTCTTCCTATGAGTAGTTGTTCCATGAAAATCTCTCTAAAATTAGACTACATGACGCTTATTGAGCAGTTGTAAGATTAAAAGAAAAAAACTAAGAGGTCCTTTATAAAATGTTTTAAACTACATGTTTATGTGATACTTACGGTAGTTCCCGTTGTAATACATTTTGTGTTACAGCATTTTGTGAATCACCCAGTACTTACCTCGACTTTACTTCATATTCTTTTCATATACGGCAAGAGTCAAAAAGGAATCCTTTCAGTCACTGTGCCCTGTAAATCAGGAGAAAAAGTGGTGGCCCACCACATTCTGCAGTAAGAACATCATACCTATGGTCAAAGGAGGTTGTAATGTCATCACTTGTAAATGCTTGCTGCATAATGCCCTGAATGACTGGCTGTCACTGAGAGAAGCATTTCTTTGGCTCTATCAATGGATTATCCAGGAGAATGTCAGGACATTTCTCTGTGACGATTAGTTGAGGCACAGCTTCAAGACAGAGTGGCAGGAACTTTAAAAGAACCATTAGAGTTTGAGTATGAACTATTTAAAGTCCAGACCTGACCTCCATTGTGATACTGTTAAAGAGATGAAGGTAGTAGTTGATTTATAATAACCTACCAATGTTAAACTGTAAGAAAAAGTGGATCAACATTACATCTTAAATTTTATAGTAAGTTATAGTAATTGTTGATAAAGGTAGCATAGCCATTTATTGCACCCAAGAGAGCAGATATTTTTGCAGGGGTCTTTTCTCCTTGTGTATGTGAAGGTTTTCTCTTGTGTAGTCTTGTTCCTTCCCAAAGTATTTGCAGGTTAGGATAACTGAAGATTGAGTGAATGTTTCCGTATGTGTGCACTATGATTCCCTGGCTGTGCAGAGTTGTTTTGTGCCCTGTACTCAGAGCATAAATTCTGCCAGGGAGAATGGGGAAGAATCACTCATGAACAAAACTGGTACATGCTATACTTACCCCTAAAGAAATAAAGCTATTATTGCAGCAAAAGGGTTGTTGAAAAAGTATTAATGTGTAGGGCTTGAATACATACAGTGCATCCGGAAAGTATTCACAGCGCATCACTTTTTCCACATTTTGTTATGTTACAGCCTTATTCCAAAATGGATTAAATTCATGTTTTTCCTCAGAATTCTACACACAACACCCCATAATGACAACATGAAAAAAGTTTTACTTGAGATTTTTGCAAATTTATTAAAAATAAAAAAATTGGAGAAAGCACATGTACATTCATAGCCTTTGCTGTGAACCTCGAAATTGAGCTCAGGTGCATCCTGTTTCCCCTGATCATCCTTGAGATGTTTCTGCAGCTTACTTGGAGTCCACCTGTGGTAAATTCAGTTGATTGGAACAATGATTTGGAAAGGCACACACACCTGTCTATATAAGGTCCCACAGTTGACAGTTCATGTCAGAGCACAAACCAAGCATGAAGTCAAAGGAATTGTCTGTAGAACTCCGAGACAGGATTGTCTCGAGGCACAAATTTGGGGAAGGTTACAGAAAAATTTCTGCTGCTTTGAAGGTCCCAATGAGCACAGTGGCCTCCATCATCCGTAAGTGGAAGATGTTCAAAACCACCAGGACTCTTCCTAGAGCTGGCCGGCCTTCTAAACTGAGTGATCGGGGGAGAAGGGCCTTAGTCAGGGAAGTGACCAAGAACCCGATGGTCACTCTGTCAGAGCTCCAGAGGTCCTCTGTGGAGAGAGGAGAACCTTCCAGAAGGACAACCATCTCTGCAGCAATCCACCAATCAGGCCTGTATGGTAGAGTGGCCAGACAGAAGCCACTCCTTAGTAAAAGGCACATGGCAACCCGCCTGGAGTTTGCCAAAAGGCACCTGAAGGACTCTCAGACCATGAGAAAGAAAATTCTCTGGTCTGATGAGACAAAGATTGAACTCTTTGGTGTGAATGCCAGGCATCACGTTTGGAGGAAACCAGGCACCGCTCATCACCAGGCCAATATCATCCCTACAGTGAAGCATGGTGGTGGCAGCATCATGCTGCAGGGATGTTTTTCAGCGGCAGGAACTGGGAGACTAGTCAGGATAAAGGAAAAAATGACTACAGCAAAGTACAGAGACATCCTGGATGAAAACCTGCTCCAGAGCGCTCTTGACCTCAGACTTGGGCGACGGTTCATCTTTCAGCAGGACAACGACCCTAAGCACACAGCCAAGATATCAAAGGAGTGGCTTCAGGACAACTCTGTGAATGTCCTTGAGTGGGCCCAGCCAGAGCCCAGACTTGAATCCGATTGAACATCTCTGGAGAGATCTTAAAATGGCTGTGCACCGACGCTTCCCATCCAACCTGATGGAGCTTGAGGTACTACAAAGAGGAATGGGCGAAACTGGCCAAGGATAGGTGTGCCAAGCTTGTGGCATCATATTCAAAAAGACTTGAGGCTGTAATTGCTGCCAAAGGTGCATCGACAAAGTATTGAGCAAAGGCTGTGAATACTTATGTACATGTGATTTCTCAGTTTTTTTTATTTTTAATAAATTTGCAAAAACCTCAAGTAAACTTTTCACGTTGTCATTATGGGGTGTTGTGTGTAGAATTCTGAGGAAAAAAATGAATTTAATTGGAGTAAGGCTGTAACATAACAAAATGTGGAAAAAGTGATGCACTGTGAATACTTTCCGGATGCACTGTACATAAACGAACTTTTAAGCTTTCCTTCTTCAGTTAAACTCTAAAAGAGTTTATTTTGAGTTTGGAAATGTGTTGTTGCTGTATAAGAGTTCACATTAAAAATACTAAATGGATAAATATGTGTACAAGTCTTTTGTCATGTAGAAAATTATGATGACTTTCAAGGAGATTGAATACTTTGCATGCCAATGTATTCATAATATATATGCCTTTTTGGCCATTGTTCCAAGGTGTCCTTACAAAATCAAGCAGGTAGGGGTTCATTGTGCAGAATGCATAACGAGAGCGACCATGTTATGATTGACACCTACTTACTACACCACTATGTCTCCTTCACGTTTATCTTACAGTATATCATTTAACGAAATAAGATTTTTTAAGAAAATTCTATTGAATCAATTAGGAGTAAATTTATAATTAAAGGAATACATTTTTTTGCTGTTTTTTTAAATGTTGCTGCCAATAAACCATCTCTGAATACTTTATCCTTATTGCAGTTGAATGTACTCCTTTCTGTGTTATTTTTAAGCTGTTAAAATGATTGATGGTGAAACCAAACCCAGCTAACACAGTGTAGACTTGTGCTCCCTGTGTTAATTCTCACAGCAGAAGAGGGAATTTGCAGTCATTTATGGTTCTGTCTGTAACTTCCCAATATTGGTTTCACAAGTTGTTGAGAAAAGACTTTTAACTGTGTAGATAAATTTAGAGATAAAAATAACAGAATCTACATTTTCCTGTTGAAGACTGTAGCCTAATTTGTATGTAGCGAAGGAGGAGAAAAATGATAATTCCATTATTTGGAAACATTTAAGAAATTTAAAGCGTTTAAACATTTTGGTGGTGTTGCTTAATAAACAGGTTGATCTGTAAAAACTATTCTTTTTCTCTCAGTGCTTGAATTTTGTCATAATCAGCTTGTGTTCATCTTTTCTTGCTTGAGTTGTTTATATTTTTAATTTTTTGTGCTTGTTATTGATCCTAAAAAAATGTTACATATTTGGATTTGTCATATTTGCAACAATAAAGGAAAGATGATAATTGTCCAGTATTTAATTTATTTTTATGTAAGTTTCCGTTTATTAACATATATATCAAATTAAAAAAAAGATGTTTCTCAAAAATGGTTATACTGTGCTCTTTAAAGGTCTGCAAAACCCTCTTTGAATTCTTTTTTATTATGCTAACAATTGTCTTTACTTTCATCGAGATTTATAGTCACATATTGTGTGTTCAGTATAAAAAGAAAAATAGGCAAATAAGAATTTGTTCCTGTGCAAAAGTATGTAAAGCAGAAAATTCATTAAGCACCATCAGTAAGGTATTGGCTACCAAGACAACAAAGTCAAACACCAAGTGTTCAGAGCACAGCATGAGAGGCCTCCTACAATTAGTGGTGCCATGATTTCATGAAAGGGTGTGCCTAAATTTTCCACATTTTAGAAATCCAGTCATACCAACATGTTGATCATTTTTTTGTTTTTACAAGTCAAGTCAAGTTGGGGAGAATGCACTGGTACAGTGCATTGCTGCACCCACTACACGACGAAACAATTCGGAATCCCGGTTGGCAACCCCCCAGGCAGACACGTGGTCCAGTCCCACCCTCCGGAAATGACTCTCTATCTGCCTCAGCCAGGTGTTACGTGGGCGACCCCTTGGCCTAGTCCAGTCACTCGGGTCCTCAACAATGAGGATCTTACGAGCTGGATCACCCTCAGGGAAGCGCGCCACATGGCCGTAGTGCCATAACTGACGCTTCCTCACAATGCAGTAATGTGCCTCATTCGGGACTCCATGAGCAACTGCTCATTCGACACAAAGTCAAACCAATGGTACCCAAGGATTTTCCGGAGAGACACAGTACCAAAGGAGTCCAGTCTTCCTCTCAGGTCACTGGATAGCGTCCATGTCTCGCAACCATATAGCAAGACAGGAAGCACCAGGACTCTAAAGACTTGGATCTTCGTCCTTTTGCATAGATATTGGGAGCGCCAAACACCCCTTTCCAGCGACCTCATGACCCCCCATGCCCTCCCAATCCGTCTACTTAATTCATAGGAAGAGTCACTAGAGACATGAATGTCACTGCCAAAGTAAGTAAACCTCTCCACAAGGTCGACACTCTCTCCGCAGACAGACAAACTACTGATGGCTGTGCCCAAGAGGTCATTAAAGGCCTGGATTTTGGTTTTTATCCAGGGCACTCGCAAGCCCAGACACTCGGACTCCTTGCTCAGTCTCTCGAGTGCCCCAATCAGAGCCTTCATTGACTCCGCGAAGATCACAGTATCGTCAGCAAAGTCAAGATCCGTGAACCTTTCTTCACCAACAGATGCCCCACAGCCGCTGGACTCCATGATCTTGTCCAACACCCAGTCCATACAAGCATTGAACAGAGTAGGAGGAAGAACATGCACCTGACGAACCCCATAATCAACTGGGAAAAACACAGAGGTTCTGCCTCCACTCTGCACAGCACTCACAGTACCAGTGTATAGGCCGGCCATGATATCCTGCAACCTCGAGGGGATCCCGCAAACCCTCAGGCTCTCCCACAGGGCAGCTCGATCAACTGAGTCAAACACTTTATGAAAATCGATAAAGGCTGCAAAGAAACTCTGCCAATATTTGCGTTTGCGCTCCATGAGAACCCTCAGTGCCAGTATGCAGTCAATGGTAGACTTCTTAGGCATAAAACCAGACTGTTCCAGTCACTGGTAGGTGAGCAAGTGATCATGGATCCTATTGAGGACGGCCCTAGCAGGACCTTACCTGGCACCGAAAGCAGTGTTTTCCCCCTGTAGTTGCCGCAATCCAGGTGATCACCCTTCCCTTTCCAGATAGGGATGACAAGTCCCGTTTTCCAGGCAGTTGGGATGATGCCAGTCTCCCAAATGGAAGGAAAGATTGCTTGCAATTCCAGGAGGACAGCCTTACCACCAGCCTGGAGAAGTTCACCCCGGATACCACAGATCCCTGCAGCCTTTTCCTCCCCTCAGCTGGTTCACTACCTGTGCAATCTCAGTGAGATTGGGTGGTTCACAGCTAATTGGAGGATCAGCCTCAAGAACCGTGGACCCAGAGATATCCAACATCCTAGTTGGAGGATCAGCTTTGTTTTTACACTAGTTTGAATTTAAATCCACTTACAAATGGTGAAAGTGAACTGCCTACCTTTTGATGATACATACAAGATACTAGTCCATTGCAAGGCACAATCCCCCAAAAAGCATCCATTATGTTTTTGAGCAGTAACATTATATAACAGCAAACAGACCAGATTACTGTTTTTGTTGATCAGTTAAACCTGGCCTAGCTCTATCAGTTTTTTCTTTCGTTTTTATTTCCTTTTTCTTTGTTTTAACTTGAAAAAGCACTTAACGCTAATCATTGATTGCTATTGTGAAATTAATGATGACATGCAGGTGGACAGCAGTGTTGGCTTTTTCAAAAATGCAAGGCTACCCACTGATAAAAATAAAATGTAGCATAATCAGTTTATCTCAGATTTATTGTCACAAGTGTTGCCCCCAGTGTGGTGTAGCTGTGCAATATTTTTCCACATTTTTAACTGCGCTCTTTTCATCAAGGAGACTCCTCCCCACTCTCTTCCAATGATGTCTGTAAACCGCCAAGGAACTTAAAAAGGTAAAACTGGGTCCCAAGGCCACAAAGGTTGAAAAACTCTGTCATCCAGTGAGACAATTACCCAGAGTGCTTGAAGAAAGAAAAAAAAATGAAATGCAATTCCTACCTTTGATGACATGCCGCATTTGTTGATGGTCTTATTTAAAGTTTGTGAGGTCTGATGAAATCATTTTGAGCAGCTCACTAGCTAATGGAAATTGTAGACCCCACTTAGGCATTTGCACAATGTTGGAGATAAGAAGAAGGGTTAGGTGGGTAATATATATTAAATTCCTTTATTGTTGGATTAGTTGCACGGAATTAACTATGTTCACAGACGCAGTGCCTGGCAAGTAGTTGATAAACACCTCTTCTTTGAACTTTGCAGAATTTTGTTCCTTTCACTACTATAGATGGCCTTCATTTGCATAAACAGGCACTCCCCATTTCTCCGTGAGATCAATGTCAGTGCTGTGCCAAAATGGGGGATGCAGTCCATTAGAATATCCTGCGGCCTAGAGTATTATTAATGACAAATATCAACAAATAAAAAAATATGTCCGTTAACTTTGTTTTTTCTACAATGTAAAATTTCAGTCAAATCCCTCAAGACATTTTTTGGTATTTAGTTGTTTTTTTTTTTTTACCCCTGATATTGATATCAAAATGTCTTTTCTTGGAGGATACCTACTTCCCTAGATGTACCACCCTGCCAAATTCTAGCTTTTTAGCTTAATAGGAAATTGTGTTTTTGTTCATGAGTGTGTGAGTTAGCCAGTCAACATTGCATTATATATTGTATATGTATTTATATACATATAGATAGATAGATAGATAGATAGATAGATAGATAGATAGATAGATAGATAGATAGATAGATAGATAGATAGATAGATAGATAGATTAATTTGTTCTTGTTTAAGTAAAGTCTATTCCAATTAATTAAGCAATTAGCTCAAATATAATAAAGACAAATGGTCAAGCAATACAAAAGACAAGATATAAAAGAATACTATGATGAAACAAAAAGGCCCAGCCATACCCAAAGTATAAGATTCAAGATCAAAGAATTCCAAACTAACTTTAGCCAGTATAATCCAAATTTTAACAAAGAGAACAAGCTTAATACCACAGCAGTTAACCTTATAAAACCCTTAAATAAGGGCTTAGGTGGCAGCCCTGTAATTTCAAATCTGCATAATGAGGCAAGGGCAACTGGCAAACTAAAACACAAGAACAAAAAAATTACAAAAATAACAAAAAAGTACGCTCAATCAAAAAATAATAAAAATTAGAAGGTTATTAATATATATAAATAAATTAATAAACAGAACAAAACAATTTACATAGACAAAGAAAACTAATTTAAACAACCACAAAACTAAAGCCAGGGACAGAATCCTAGCAAAATAATGACATGCTTGGTTTCTAAAAATATCATCACAGACTGAATTAGAAAATACCATCTTGGATGATCCCGTAGATATCTGGATGGATAAATCTAAAATTGATCTAATATAAAAGCAATATTAAAACTTAAACCTGCTTAACACCATAATTACTTTCCTTGCACTGTTAAGCATGATGGTACGGGCTCCATGGTTTGAGTCAGCTTTTCTGCATGTTGCTATCGACAAAGTTATGCAGTTACGCAGTATCATGTGAAGGGGAATTGTAGACCTTTTGTCTGTTACTTGAAGCTGAGCCAAAAACATGTCAAGTAGGGCAATGGTTATAAATATTTCAACAAATGCTTGTACAGATTATGAGGAAAACCATTTGTATTTAAAAATGGCCATGCCAAGTCTAGAATTCAAACCTGTGAAACTAGATGTGCCAGGATGTGTAGATGTGTTTTTAAACATTGAGCAAAATTTTTTTTTCTAACAAGTTCTATTGAATCAAATTAAAATTAACAAAAAGTCAAAATATTTAAATTGGCAAAAACATTAAGTTAATGGTATCAGGCAGCTGATGTCTTGTCTTAGTCTTAATTTTTATACATTGCTGGTTTATAGCAATGTCGTTTATAAAAATTGTAATTTATAGATGGACAGTGAGTTGTAAAAGTGAAACAGAAGACTATATAATAAAGCTGTAATAAGGCGTTCCTTCATTCTACAAAGCAGTAAAGATAAGATCAATTTATTTTTATGTGTTGATTTTTTATAAATGTTTATATGTAATAATACATTTGTTTAAAGATACCCTTTTTTTTATTTTAGGCGTCTGCTGGCAGAGGCTGCACTTCAAAAACTAGAACTGAAGACAGCCGAGCAAGCATTTGTACGTTGTAAAGATTACCAGGGCATTGAATTTGTGAAACGCCTAGGTAATCTTCAGAGTGAGTCCATGAAGCAAGCCGAGGTGGCAGCATACTTTGGAAGGTTTGAGGAAGCTGAAAGAATGTATTTGGATATGGACAGAAGGTTTGTATTATGAACCATTTTTTTGTTTTTTTTTTCTGTTTACTTTATCAATTTTGTATTTTCTTATAGAGCCCTCTAATATTGTATAGAATTTGCCTTTTGTAATTTACTGTGCATATTCTCTGTATGTAATTTTAGACAGCAAAATAAAAGAAGAGAAACAAAAATACATTTTTCTAGGCAATGTTGTGAACAACCCCTTTTCCACTTCCACTTATTTCTATGCTTTAATCTGAAAGTGAAGTTCTTTTCTACCTTTAGCTGTAATTGGGCAAAATCAAGAGGTGAAACCCTTCTCCATAGCTAGGTCCACAGTCACACTGAATTAATTAGATCTCCTATACAGTAATATTAATTGTAAGTGCAACCAGCAGATGGCAATCTTACCAAAGCTTATGGTTTTATTTGCATTGAAATTGTGTAAGACTGTTATTTTCCAGTGCCTGCTGAAACCCATCAGCCTGCTCTTGAACATAATATATAGGATAATATTCACTTTTACTATTGACTCAGTCTGATATAAATCTATGGCTGTGTCAGTACAGTGTTCAAAGTGCTGTTAACATCACCTACGTTACACAGCATTGAGAAAGTAGCAGACACTTAACTGCAAACTGGCAGCTTTTTCTTGTGACACATTAAGCTGTTTATTGTTTTTGGATATTAACCTAAAATGAAAGTGCTACACAAACTCAAGATCCATGTTTATGCTGTCAGGATTTGAATTATTGGTTTTACATTCAGTTGTAGAACAGTGATTAATGTTGATTATGTCCAACAGAAAAAGACCGATCTTCAATTTAAATTGAAATGTTAAAAACAAATAATATTGTAATGGAAGTTGTGGATGGAAAGCACAACAAATATGAGTTGCATCGTAGTGCAGTGAATCATGACTATATGTGGCAGGATGGTAGTGCAGTGGCTAGTGTTGCCGCTTTATAGACCCAGTGTCTTGTGTTTGAATCTTGTTGCCCAGAAGTTGTCCATGTGGAATTTCCACACTTTTTCCAATGTCTGTGTTGGTTTTCTTTCTGGTACTCTGGTTTCATCCTACGTCCCCAAAGATGTGCTGGTTAGAATGCCTTGTGAATGCAAATTGGCCCCTGTGTAAATGTGAGTATGAGCATGAGTGTTAGTACAGTGTCACTGACTATTCAACAGTGGTTGAAACAATAAATATTGTAATGTCTTATTGTTATTTCAGTATTAAGAGTGCAAAGCTCATTTATTTACAGTCATCACTAGCAGTAGGGAACTTTATTGTAGGAATCCTACCGTTTGCGTTAGACCTTCATTAGAAGGCATATGAACAGTAAACTTATTAGCAAACATTTTGTAGCCTAATCTTTAGAATTATTTCAAGCAGAACTTTAGGCCTTCAGTGACTCTTTGTGCTTATTAGTGTCCCATTGGCAAGAGCGGCGTTTAGGGGTGGCAAGTGGGGCGATCACCCCAGGCCCCGCGCCTAAGGGAACCCCGCTTTTGAGGTCTGCGTGTCCTGTTCAAGTGGATTTGTCAAGTTATATTCTCCAGTTATATTTTGATAAAGTCTGCGTGTTATCTTGCAAAAATTTAGCTGAATACTGTAATGAGAAAATCCAGTGTTTGTTAGCATTATTTTTATTAAATTCACGCATAAGTTTATACAGACCACACATACCGGTAACAGTGTTTGACGTAACCAGCCCTGAGTGGGGTTGGTCAGCCCTAGGCCTCGCACACCCCTAAGGCCGCATCTGTCCATTGGTGACTTTTGTTTGTTATGCTTGTTTTTTTTTGTTTTTTTTTTTCTTGTTTCTGCTCCTGTGTGTGCCACATGTGTGTTCATATTGCAAATGCAGTAAAGTGTCTTAAAGCTGCCTCATCTCTTATTGACTGTAAATATAAGTTATGGACTGCTTACAACAACAACAGCAACATTTCTTTATATAGCACATTTTCATACAAACGAATTAGCTCAAAGTGCTTTAGAAGATGAGCAAAGAAAAATATAAAAATAAGATTAGGCAATACTAAGTAACAAAGAATAAAGTAAGGTCCGATAGCCAGGAGGGAAGAAAAAAACAAAAGAAAACTCCAGAGGGTTGGAGAAAAAAAAAAACAAAATCTGCAGTGGTTCCGAAGTCACAAGACCACTCAGCCCCCACTGGGCATTCTATCTAACCTAAATGATCTAAATCAGCCGTCATGGTTTCCAGGCTTCACATGGAAGAATTAGATGATGGTGGTCATGTTGGTCAATGTAATGCAATGTTTAGCCTATTTATATAAAGTAAGATTTTTGGCTGTCATGTACATTTGAAAACATAATGGAGGTTTATCAATTAATTTTGAGTTCAGTTACTCTTTTACCCAGAGAACCCAAAACTATCCTTGATATAATAATATATCTCTTCACTTTTAGTGTATTAATAAAACGCTTATATGCAAGATGCCAAAAAAATAGTAAATCTGTTTTCTTTGAAAAAAGAGTGCATGAACATATCTTAGTTTTCATAAATATATATTTCCTTTTGTTTAAAAAACTGTATGCAGTTAACCTCTAATTTGCTAATTTTACACAGAAATATAGTTTCTGTACTTGTTTATTTCAGTGCAACCTGGTCATACTATTTAATCTTTCTATGTCACAATTTTTTCTTCATTGTGACCATCATGAAAGCCTACTAAGATTAATGTTCTGTCTGATTTGGAGCATATTAGCGATATCTCCAATGCTACAGACTACTCAGCCACTCTTTACACTATAAACCATACATACTGAGCAAACCTATCAATCAACATTTAATTCTTAACACACTAATCAAACAATTGGCTGAAATTATTGTCGTTTCAAGTGTTACTGCAAGGCAATTGAGGCTGATTTAGTTTATGCAAAAATGAACCTCACCTGCTTAATATGACATGTGCTGACCAAGTCAAGAAGAATAAATCCCTAAGTGTCTTCCATAAGGTTTCAAAATGTCAATGGTTCCCAGTGATTGGCTATACTTAAATTTAACTAAAAGACCAGACATTAGATTTTTAAATTTGTTGCCTTTGAACATGTTTAGTGAGTCCATTTCTAAAGCTATAATTGAACCCTTTCCTACTTTTACTTTCCTTTAATAAAAGAAGTAAAAACTTTGACTTCAAAACAAACTGAATAGTGGAACTACTAACTACTAATCACATTTGTTTTATGATTATTCACAGAGACCTTGCAATCAGCCTCCGAATAAAACTAGGTGACTGGTTTCGTGTTGTTCAGCTGCTGAAATCAGGATCTGGTGATTCTGATGACACTCTTCTTGAACAAGCCTATAATGCTATTGGAGATTATTTTGCAGATAGGCAAAAATGGTAAGTTTACTTAAGCACAGACATGCTTGCATTCATTGAATAATGTTGATATAAAAAAAGCAACAACTTTAATATTGAAATGGAGGTAATTTTTTTCTTAACAATATCCACTACAAATGCTAAATTCACCCATACATTGTTACACTTTTCCAAGAAAGAAAAATTAAAATAACAAAGTTTACATGTACAAATCTGTCTATGGATTTCACCTTTGACAAAATGTTCCAATGTCATTAAATGTTGAAAAAAGAGTTAAAAGTCGTCATCAGTGATTCCTAAAAAAAGCATGGAGCCTGGATTAGTCTTCTTGTGTTTTATTTAAAAATGTGTTTAGTCCTTCATGTGCTGTGAAGTAAATAACATACATTCCTTTTGTGCATCCCTGACTTGAGCGCCTGAAGATTAAGATATGGACACTGGCCGCTGCATCACCCAGTTATACTGTTTCAACATGTCTATTGCGAATAGTTGGATGAAAAGTTAATTGACACTCAATCAATATGTTTCTGTTACATAATTGTACACAGCACACTATTTTCTCGTTGTTTATGTAAATGAGCCCTGCTAAGGAGTGGTGTACTGGTATGTTTGCGGCTATCATAGTAATAATGCAGGTATTTTTATTTCAATGAGATAAATATTGTGTTAGGTTATTCATTACTTTCAAAAGTAATTAGACTACTAAATGTATGTTACTATTAATGTGTTACTCCCAACACTGCTCTCAAGATTATGCTACTGAACATTATCACTGAACTGTATCACTTATTTGCACATTAATAAACATTTAGTTATTTCTGAAATATTGAGATTATTTTAGCCAGAAAAAAGAATAATACAATTACCAGAGCATTTTTCTTTGTGGATGCTTCCACCATTTTCTGTCCTTGGCTGCTGGATGTACAGTATATGTGAAGCAAAGGCCTGAAAAGGCTAACAGGGTACTGCAGAAATGTACAGAATACAAAATCCTTAAGTTTAACCCAGATAAGGATTTACACAGCCACATAACTGGGTTACTTTACGCGTGTTAACCTGGTTTCTCAGAGACCAGTATCCTAGTTTCTCTAACCAGAATAAAGGTTTACATGGCATTTTAGAAACTGAGTTTCAGCGAATAACCGGGTAACTGCACTGACTGGCTTAAGAGATGCCACCACAGTAATGTGTGAAAGCTGATAGGTGTTTCTATCTCTATTGTTCGTAACTATTGTCATCATTATTTTTATTTACATCGAATTAACTTTACAGGACCTGAATCTGCCCTCTGGGTGCTATATGAGTTTGTTCAATGGTGTGATTATTCCTTTTTATGGTTAAATATCTTTAAAAATATGGTTATAAATCTTGCGTGCTCCCCTGCAGACCTCTGTCACTGAGCTGTATCACATACAAGTTAGAAAGAAAGCTGACTTATCTCTGTCAGACAGTATCCACCCTCTTTTTCCTAAATGTCAGCTGTTGCCAGCAAGCTATGGATTTAGGTTCCAAAGGGTAAAGATCAACAAATTTAAGATCTGTTTTATTCCTAAAGCTATTAACATTTTAAATTCTGTTACTTGTAGAGATGCTTCATAATACTAAATTCTGAATTATTCTATGTATTATTAAAGATAATTAATAATCTTTATATTAATCTTGAATGTGTGTATTCATGATAACACTGTCAGTTGTTGTGTCTTTGCTTATTTTTTGCATCTATGTATGCCTTATGTTTTCTACTTTCCTGATGCAACCAAATTTTCCTTTGAGATAATGGGGTGGGGTAAACGGTAACATTATACAATGTTATTGACTGTTATACCTGCCTCGCACTCTCCACCTTGCACTTTTTAACTTGCACTGTGTTTTTATCATTCTTTAATTAATATTGTTTTTATCAGTATGCTATCTATCTATCTATCTATCTATCTATCTATCTATCTATCTATCTATCTATCTATCTATCTATCTATCTATCTATCTATCTATCTATCTATCTATCGCGTAAGTACAGGCTAAATAAGTAAGTGATATTCGATATATTTTAATAGGATGAATGCAGTTCAGTATTATTTGCAAGGCCAAAACCAAGAACGTCTGGCAGAGTGCTATTATATGCTGGAGGATTATGATGGGCTAGAAAGGCTTGCAAATTCCTTGACAGAAAATCATAAATTACTCCCAGTAAGTTTTTTCCCTTCTTGTTGGATTTAAGCTTTTTATTGTTTCTTATTTGGTTTTTGAATAGGTTCTACTGTGGCTTTTTATACCTAAATTGACATAGTTTGTGTTTATTTTACTGTTTTTTTTTTCGTTTCCCACAATAAAAATTGGGGAAAATTGTTAGAAAAATATATTTCAAAGCATAGGCCACTAGAAATGAAAAATACTATAACTGAGGGTGACTAACTGAACTGACCCCCTCTTGTGTGGTAAGAGACTGACTTTGTTTTGTATGTCACAAAGTGGACTAGAGATGAAAAATGTTATATTAGTATATACATTAAATGCAATTATGTTTGTGTAAAAGTGTACATATTTTATTTACTTTTGCAGAGGAAAGAGATGGGTACCAGTCTAGTGCTGGGTTCAGGCATGGGTTTTCAAATACAGAATGCTTGATCTGTAAGATGGCATTGCTACACATTGTAAAAACTAAATGAAATATACCAAATGACAATCAGTACATATCTTTATATATAATATGCTACCGTGCCTGTTCGTTTGTCTGTGCAGGATTTTAAATCACCTGTAGCTCTCAAACCGTTTGACCGATTGACCTGAAATTTGGTACACATATACTACATGATGTCTACTGTCCGCTTCCTGGGTGATGATTGACCTCCAAGGTTATTCCTCTTTTTATTTTTATTTTATTGTAGTATCAACTCTCTGCAGCATGTAGTATAGGGCGGCCGTATGGCCGTATATCCCTGCCACCTTCGCCGTCACTTCCCCTACCTCTTCATATCTTAAATCATTCTTGACGCAGATTGAAGACTTAAGTGCCAGCTTAAGTGAAAAATTAAAGAAAACGTACTAAGTAATTGCAACACAAACACTGACTTAATCAGTTTTAACGCGAAAAGATGCCAACAGAAGAAGAGAAGAAGCGGGCCATTAGTGTAGAGAAAAGAAGAGCTGCCCAGGAAGCATCAAGTGCATCAACCTCTGAGCAAACGAATGCTAAACGTACAGAGTAAGTGAATGAAAACTAGGAATGCTCAAGTCAAGTCCGTTCGAGTCACTCCATCTCTCGCCACGTGTTGGAACATACCTTGCCTCAGCTTAGCTAGTGATACCTGTTTGTTCAGCAGATATTATCATGTAGACATAGTTAAAGAGTAACTTTTGGCATTTTTGAGGGAGAGGTCACAGCTACCTGTGTTTTAGAGGGTACCTGCACATTGGCAGAGTTATCATGTCCACATGCTCTTCTTCCCTTGTGGGGGATGCTCTCCCATCAGAGCTGAGCATGATCAGATACAATGGCAACGTTTGATGTTGGAGCGTACCTACCTTCTGCTTGGCCAGAGTTACCTTGCCAACCTTTTACATTTTTGGCAACGTGATCACAGCTACATTCTTGCCCCTGATAGTAAAACCAAAAATAGTGTATATCAAGAGGCCCTCAGATACAAAAGCTATCAATATAAATTAATGTCAATACAAATTATTACATTTTTTTTTAATTGATTTTTAAAGTTTGTGCTGTTTCACTACTACGTGGGTGGAGCAGCGGAGGGCAGCTAGTATGTATATATATATATATATATATATATATATATATGTATATATATATATATATATATATATATATACAGTGCATCCGGAAAGTATTCACAGCGCATCAGTTTTTCCACATTTTCTTATGTTACAGCCTTATTCCAAAATGGATTAAATTAATTTTTTTCCTCAGAATTCTACACACAACACCCCATAATGACAACGTGAAAAAAAGTTTACTTGAGGTTTTAGCAAATTTATTAAAAATAAAAAAATTGAGAAAGCACATATACATAAGTATTCATAGCCTTTGCTGTGAACCTCGAAATTGAGCTCAGGTGCATCCTGTTTCCCCTGAACATCCTTGAGATGTTTCTGCAGCTTAATTGGAGTCCACCTGTGGTAAATTCAGTTGATTGGACATGATTTGGAAAGGCACACACCTGTCTATATAAGGTACCACAGTTGACAGGTCATGTCAGAGCACAAACCAAGCATGAAGTCAAAGGAATTGTCTGTAGACCTCCAAGACAGGATTGTCTCGAGGCACATATCTGGGGAAGGTTACAGAAAAATTTCTGCTGCTTTGAAGGTCCCAATGAGCACAGTGGCCTCCATCATCCGTAAGTGGAAGAAGTTCGAAACCACCAGGACTCTTCCTAGAGCTGGCCGGCCATCTAAACTGAGCGATCGGGGGAGAAGGGCCTTAGTCAGGGAGGTGACCAAGAACCCGATGGTCACTCTGTCAGAGCTCCAGAGGTCCTCTGTGGAGAGAGGAGAACCTTCCAGAAGGACAACCATCTCTGCAGCAATCCACCAGGATATATAAATATATATATATAAATAATTCACTAAGCCGACAGGGCACGCAAGACAACTATGGGATACGCACGACATAGCCACGCTCACCAACTCTAAGACCATGGGATACGACGACAACTCACAGAGCCACGCCCGCTGACAACTCACAGAGCCATGCCCACCAACTATTCGAGCGAGAGTGAAAGCATTTGCCAAGAATGTTTTCATTAATCAAGAACGAAAGTTGGAGGTTTGAAGACGATCACATACCGTCGTAGTTCCGACCATAAACGATGACGACTGGCGATCCAGAGGCGTTATTCCCATGACCCGCCGGGCAGCCAATCGGGTAACCAAAGTCTTTGGGTTCCGGGGGGAGTAAGGGTGCAAAGCTGAAACTTAAAGGAATTGGCGGAAGGGCACCACCAGGTGTGGAGCCTTTCGCGTAATTTGACTCAACACGAGAAGCCTCACCCGGCCCGGACACAGAGAGGACTGACAGATTGATAGTTCTTTCTCGATTCTGTGGGTGGTGGTGCATGGCCGTTCTTAGTTGGTGGAGCGATTTGTCTGGTTAATTCCGATAACGAAAGAGACTCCTTCCTGCTAAATAGTTACGCGACCCCCGAGCGGTCGGCATCCAACTTCTTAGAGGGACAAGTAGCTTTCAGCCACGTGAAATTCAGCAATAACAGGTCTCTAATGCCCTTAGATGTCCGGTGCTGCACGCGCTAGACTGAATGGATCAACGTGTGTCTACCCGGCACGAGAGGCGTGGGTAAGCCATTGAACCCCATTCGTGATGGAGACTGGGGCTTGCAATTGTTCCCCACGAACGAGGAATTCCTAGTAAGTACGGGTCATACGCTCGCACTGATTAAGTCGCTGCCCTTTGTACACACCCATCGTCGCTACTACCATGGTCGGGTGACTTGGTGGATTATATATAGAAAAGCAGCCGGAACCGCAAAGAACAATGAAAAGTCAATGTGGCTCAGAGGTGCATGTGGACTGTAGCAGAGACGAAAGCGACTGAGGCGGTGTTTGGAAAATGAAAAGTCAACGTGACTTACAGGTGCATGTGGACTGTACACAGACAAAAGCGACTCAGGTGAGGAGTTGGGGGCAGGCACATGAGCAGGCAGTGCGTACTGAACGATGACTAAGAGATGACTAAGAAATCAGCAGACTAGAATGGCGGGGGGGGCTGGGTCGGAATGGGCATCCTTCCCCTCTCCCCCCGTTCCACCCTTTGCGCCCGAGCGCCGTCCAGCCCTGTCCCTCGCTCTGGGAGGTGGAGGTGGTCCTCCAGTTTTCAGTCACGGACAATTGTATGTTGCCCTCTCCAGAGTTCCATCTTTTCATTCACCTACAGTCGTATCCTCAAACCCACCCCATTTGGACAACTGTGTCTTTCAGGAAGTGTTCACCCATCAATACATAATAATGCGCCGTATGCTACGCCGCGGGTTGGCTAGTATATAATATATATAATGAAGCATTGTTTACATTGTATCTTTCATATATCATATTGACCATGTATTTCTATTTGTATATATAGGTTTAGTAGGAGTTAAAGTGAAGCCAATTTAGAGAGAATACAAAAAAGAAAACAAGAAAAGGTTGTAAATGCTATATATATCATTAGAAGCAATCAAAAAGTGAGATATTTTGTGAAAGATATTTGTTGTTTCCTAATATTTTTTGCATATTTTACACAGTGAATTGGGCATAGACCATTATACATAAAATACAGTTTCTATATATAAGCGGCAAAGTTGTACAACATCCCTAACAACAATGGGAAAAACTAATTACGCCTATAGTTTCAATACTTGGTTGCAATACCTGTAGCAGCAATAATTATTTAATATTAAAAGCTTCCTGTAATTTGATATCAGTATTCCACATTGCTGTTAAGGAATTTCAGCCCATGCATCTGTGCAGACAGAAGGCTTGTGTGCTTGAACTATACATTTCAGGCCATGCCACAGAATCTCTACTGGGTTCAAGTCAGGACTTAGACTAGGCCACCCTAGAACTTAAATATAATTTCTTCTTCTGAGTCATTCAGTTGTACAATTTCATTTATTTTTTGGGTCATTATCCTGTTGATTAATCCAACTACGTTTCAGCTTCAGGTCACAGACAGATGATGACTGGGTAGTCTCCTTAACAAAATAATGGTTAAATGTAGTCATCATTTCTTGATTAATGGCAAGACTTCCAGGTCCAGAGATTGCAAAGCATCCTCACACCATCACACTACCACTTCCATGTTTTAATTGTAGGTATAATGTTCTTATAGCTGAGTGCTATTTTAACTCTATGCCAGACATAGTGGGACTTGTGTCATCCAAAGAGATCTATGTTTGGCTTGTCTGTCTATAAAACATTGTTTGAAGAGACTTAAAATCATGCAAGTGTTTCTTTGCTAATGCAAGACAAATACTGATGGTCTTCTGGATAGTAGAGGTTTCCACTTTGCTACTCTCTCATGAATCCCATGTTTACTCCGTCTCTTTCTTATTGACTATTGCTGAGGCTATTTAGAGGCCTGAAATTCTTTTGATGCTCTTCTAGGATCCTCTGTGGCTTCTTGAATGAGTCATTACTTTGTCCTTTGGGTAATTTTGGCCAGCCGGGTTTCATAGGAAAATTCACCATTATTCGAAGTGTTCTCTATTTGGAGATGAGGGCTCTCACTGTGGTGTGGTGAAGTGGCTGATCCTTAGAATGGGAAATTCAGTAGTTGGGTAGCTTTATTATATGCATATATTAAATATAAATTTAGAAATTGAGTTATATGTTTATTTTGGTCCCCTTTTTCCACTATTATACTTTGTCAATTCATTCACTGTGATGAATATATAAAATCAGAGGATATCAGGAGGGGGTAAAAAAAAAAAACATTTTCACATTACTATGTGAATATAAATGAATGTGTCTGTATGTGTCTTATGTTCTTCCAACATTAAAATTAACTTCATTTACATTATAGTAGAGGTTTCCACTTTGCTACTCTCTCATGAATCCCATGTTTACTCCGTCTCTTTCTTATTGACTATTGCTGAGGCTATTTAGAGGCCTGAAATTCTTTTGATGCTCTTCTAGGATCCTCTGTGGCTTCTTGAATGAGTCATTACTTTGCCCTTTGGGTAATTTTGGCCGGCCGGGTTTCATAGGAAAATTCACCATTATTCGAAGTGTTCTCTATTTGGAGATGAGGGCTCTCACTGTGGTGTGGTGAAGTGGCTGATCCTTAGAATGGGAAATTCAGTAGTTGGGTAGCTTTATTATATGCATATATTAAATATAAATTTAGAAATTGAGTTATATGTTTATTTTGGTCCCCTTTTTCCACTATTATACTTTGTCAAATTCATTCACTGTGATGAATATATAAAATCAGAGGATATCAGGAGGGGGTAAAAAAAAAAAAACATTTTCACATTACTATGTGAATATAAATGAATGTGTCTGTATGTGTCTTATGTTCTTCCAACATTAAAATTAACTTCATTTACATTATAAATTTGTATTATCATTACTTTGGCAGCTACTGTATAATTGAAAGAAGTAAGAACGATCCACAGATTTAAAAATTTGTTGAAATAAAAATCTTCAGCAACAGGGGTCCACCAGAAGTGAATTAAACCAAACATATGTCAAGAAAATATGTAATATCATTGCCACTGAGCACAATCACCTTTTATTTGATTTACCAAATTGTGAGCAAATGCTTACAATTAAAAGAACGTTGCTTCTTTTCTTTCCCAGTTTCACCACTGCCTGCTGTAAATTTTTAGTATTTAGCTTTTGCGTGTGGGAGTGGGCATGAATTCAGAGTTCTGTGGTGACATTTAAGGATAGTTCCAAGTGTTGGCTATAGACCAAAAAAGTGCATTCTATGTTTTGGAAAGTGTGCACTGATTGTTTTTACAAAAAATATAGCACCGCTAATATAAGACTTTAATATATTTTTGTCATTTTGTATCCTAATGTTAATTGCTGTATTGTAAAATGTTCTGTATATCCATTTTGCAGTGTTCTGTCATTTGATGTTTTTTTCATTTACTTATGATGCACATGACCATATCAGTTTCTGATAAAGTAAAGAGCAATGCAATCTAATTACCTTTCATTGTATAACTATCTTTTGCTTCATTTTTAGGATATAGGTCATATGTTTGTGACAGTTGGCATGTGTGACCAGGCCGTGAATGCATACTTGAAATGTAATGAACCAAAAGCTGCAGTTGATGCATGTGTGCACCTAAATCAGGTACGATATTTTCAAACTGAATGATATGTCAGTGATTCCTTTTTTGGAGCTATTAATCATTCTGTATTTGGTATACCTCTTAATGAAGATGTCTATAAAATTCTTGCTGTGAAAACTTTAATTCATATAATATATTCCATTTATGTCAATTATATGCAGGTGGTGCTGCGGTAGTGCCGCTGCCTTGCAGTAAGGAAATCATGGGTTCACGTCCCGGGTCCTTTCTGTGTGGAGCACAAAGCTTTTTGAGTAGTGAGAAAAGCTCTATATAAATGTAAAGAATTATTAATTATTATGATTATTAAGTAATAGAAATATCCAGCAGTGTCACAGTTTTAGTATAAGACAATTAGAGTAGAATTGTCTTCCAGTCATGCATTATGATCAGAACAATGCCCTAATCCTGAATTTTCTTGGCATTATTTAATGACAGGTCAAAATATTTTAAATTTGACTTTTTATGATTTCCTATTTTGCATGATTCAGTTTCTTTCTTTCTATCATCTGCCACACTTGTTATAAATTATAGATCCTATCATAAGGAAACATGGTGTTGAGAACAAGATTAAGAATAGTTTGTCTGGAAGAAAATAATCAGGTGAATTTAAGTGACAATAATTTAATACTTGTATCTCAGTTTTAAAGTGCAAGAAAATATTGTATTTCATTAACTGTATTTCAGATATTCATCAATGATATATATAAAGTAGCATACAAAACAGTTATGTAGTCCATGTTGGTACGCCTAAAATCCAGTCTCATTTCATGTTGAAATTGACCATTTTCTAGTAACTGCAATAAAGAGCCCAACTTTTCTAAAAATGAAGAAATTGTAGTCTCTTAACTTCCTTGGGTTTAACCCTGAGCGTTTCTTGGGCTCAGATTTCTATGTAAAAATGGTTAATCTGTTATGATATGATATATACTGTTAAGCCAGAATAATGCTTGGGTCAGTATTCTTTGCCATCTAGTGGATAAAATTATATGCTGAAAAAAATAATGAATATTTCTATATGTTTTGCCACTTTATGGTAACTCATCAATTTTCATAAGTGGGGTGGAGCCTTCAACAAAATCACACAATAGCATGTAAATGAAAAGCTGTAATTCCAGTTTTAGAGCAAAGTGAAACTGAGCCAGTAGTTGAATGAAGTGATAGTAATGACAATATAAATTGGTCATCAGATGTTGACACAGATAACTGAAACTGGTACATGTGGCACTGGACGACTCAGCCACCACTATATGCCTGTTGAATTCAGCAATGTGAAGCTTTACTGTGGTGCAGGTAGGTTTGTGACAATAAGGCAAAATGCTTGTTCTGCATTGGAAGAACAAGAGAGACTTTAGCCCCCTCAGTACTATTTAAAATGGAGCAACTGTCAGTTTTTGTTTCAGGGGAAATTTGGACATCCTTAAACCTTGCACCGTGCTAGCCTACAATAATACAATCATGTGGATCATGCATTGATATTCCCCATCACATGCACAAGTAACAGAATAATATTGTAAGAAAAAACATGCTTCTATTGTCTTGATATCAACATTGGGCTGTTCATTGGTGACTCATTGGTGACTGTTTTCAAAACATATCACACGAAGGATAGGCATACCTTCCTTACTGCATTTACCTGTATGTTGACATTTTGATATCTACATATTTCAGTTACATGTAATAATATTTCTCCTTGTTGAAAAAAAAAATCATCTTTTTGCCTTGTTTTTCCAGAGATAAACATACTGTTAAGGAAGTATTGCCTCATATTTTGAAATGTATATTAAATTTGAGATTGTAAGTTTTATTTTGGCAGCACTAATGTGCCTTTTGAAATTTTAAACAAACTATGAGGCTTGATAATTCAAATTAATTCAAATTACACAAAGGATACCTGTACAGTCTTTGGTGACAGAATGAATTTTATTCCTTTATTGTAAAATTATACTCTTTAAATATCTGGATTGTACTTATTTAATCAATGTGAAACAAACATTTCAGTTGATGATTTCTCTGTTCGTATGGCTTTTCGTTTGCAGTGATGGCATTTGGTATGCTAGATAGAGCATAGTCTGACTCATTTCTCTATTAGAAATTTAATAGCCAGAAAAACATGACAAAATCATTTGTTATTTAGAGAAAACAGACATAATTATGAATGTTATGTAATAAAGCTTTGAGTGGTTTTGTCTAATTAATATCAACATGTTCTGGTTAGACTTGATGTCATAGATAGTTTTAAAAAATTGTTTGCGTGCCTTCTGATTCACCAGCTTCAAAGGACCTAATTTTCAAAGACTTGTGCTGATTTTTTTTAGCTAGCCACTAAATATGTGTATATTTTAAAAATACTTTAAACAAAGAAATTTGTTTATTTTATATTTTAAAAATGTGGTTCCTATTTATAATAAAGTTTATAAGATATACAGTACATTGTGTTTTGCTACTAGGTTACTGTACAACTGATATCGTTTTGCTTTTCTAAAAGTGGAACAAAGCTGTTGAACTAGCTAAGAATCACAACATGAAAGAGATCGGACCCCTCTTGTCAAAATATGCCTCGCACTTATTGGAGAAGAATAAAATCCTGGATGCAATTGAGCTCTACAGAAAAGCCCATCACTTTCTGGATGCTGCAAAACTCATGTTTAAGGTATATTCTATAGGTGATTTTATAGTATTGTTCGTATTTTATTTAATGAGAATCTGTAAGATAAAATGAAACATTGTTGAACTGTTTAAACAGTATCTTAATGAGGAAAAAGTAAATTTTCTTTAAAATACTTTCATTCTTTATTTACATAAGAATTTAACTAATAGTTTAATAAAAAGTTTTGTTTTTTTAATAAAGGGAAGAGCTTGAAGTACATTTTCTAGTATAGTAACAACTCATAACTTACAGCTCAGTTTTCAATTACTGCTGTGGTTGCTTTTTTTTTTTTGCAGAGGTTATATATTCTCTCTCTCATGTAGATTACTTCTTGTTTCCTGTCACTGTTGGCTAGTGGTTTTGAGCAGGTGGGACTAACATCTTGTCCACGGCTGGTTCCTATCTTATGTCTATTGTTACTAGCATAAATTGAGGCATTTTGTTTCTGCTTAGCCAATTTAAGTCCATGGCAGTATCTTATCTAGGAAATAAAAAAATAATTTTCATCAGGCTTGGTCAGAAGTTGGAGAGGACAGTTGCCATGGTTCAGGGAATGAATGCTTCTATCATGGCCTCAGATAAAATTCCTTAGCTGAAAAAATGTTAAGGCATCAATTAAACATTTTAGAACAGAGTGATTTTAGCACTTTTTTGTTATGATTCATTATGTGAATTCGTACTGCTTCATTCGAAGTGTGTTTGACACTTAAAAAAATCTGGATTTAAGTATCCTTTAGAGGTTCATGCCCAATGAATTACATGGTTAAAGAAACATGTTGGGGTGGAAAATGTTATGTCATAGAACAAAACAGTTGAACAATTATAATAGTACATTGTAGTTTTTATTTTTTCTGTAAAGGTTAACACTGGTGGAGAGTTGTACCTATAGAATCCTAACATTGACTATAAATGTATAAACAAATAAATTAATTTATATGCATCATTTTATTTTTATTCTCCTGTTAGATTGCTGATGAAGAAGCAAAAAAAAGAACAAAACCCTTGCGTGTTAAAAAAATGTATGTTTTGGCAGCCCTGTTAATAGAAAATTATCATGAGCAAATTAAAGTTACACAAAAAGGAAAAGTGAAAGGGAAAAGATCTGAGGTGAGTTTAAATTATTTTTTGTGTGTTAGTAGAGAGTCAAAAACAAAATCTGTAGCCCGATAAATCCCTTTGTTGTGTTTCTTTCTGACTTTTTTTATTAATTTCATCCTTAAAGTTATTGTACACTTTTCATTATTTTTTTATTAAATTATGAACGCATATGTACCTATACAAAATAGATTATAAAACTAAAAATAAAAAGGAATTGTTGACCACACATGGTCAACAAACACCACCATGGCTGTGCTGTGTCTTCATGCAATACATGTGGTGTTTAACATCAAGTGTCATTGTGCTTCATTTGTGAAATACAGAGAATATTTCGAAACTTAACAGAAAGTATTAGGTTTATAAATGGCACATATTTATTACTTTCTTTTGACATATGGGTTGCTGAGCCAACTGTGTTAATTGTTGGGTAATGTTATGTGATGTGGAGGAGTTAGAATCGTTTTGTCTGTCCAAGGTTAGAGATGTTTTATTGGTCTAGATTTTGTTTTTCCTTATTGGTAATAGAACCAGAGAGTGGGTCCCATTTAGATAGAAGTAATGCTAGAATTATTTGTATGCTTGATCATGGTAGTATTTTTTTTGACACTATTATACTTTTAATACTCTTTGAAAAATATTGGGAGCAAGTGACACAAAAGTTATACGTGCAAAAATAATGGGAAATCTGTTTAAATTTGCCAGCACCCAAGATAAATCATTCCACATGCACAAAAGACACAAAGGTATCTTCTAGCTATGTTCTTGTATTTTGCTTACAGTTTATTTGTATCACAGCAGTTAGTCTTTTGTGGTTGGAATTTAGTCATTAATCATGCAAGCAATATCATTTATTCAAACATTGATGGAGAAAATTAATTCCTCTGAAATATACGTATATAGTAATGTGATCGTTAGTGTTTTCTGTAAATATAAACACATAAAAATTATATATAACACACACATATCTGCATATATACCTGAACAATTTTGTTGATCCCACCCTTTTAAAAAGATCTAGTTCCTGCTTTCTTTTCTAATGCTTGTTTTCTCTGGATTGATCAGTTCTTGCTATTCATAAATCAAAGCAAATGAGTATTGGGATTTTAAATAAAGGTGTTATGATCACACTCACACAGCTGATTAGAAAATTCTACTATGAAGTAAGCTGGAGGAACAAGCTGCCTACTTTGTTCCAAGCTGCATTGAAAGACTCTGTTGTTCTATGAATATCTTTCTAATTGATAGTGGTTTCAATGTTAGGTTCTTAGTAGCTACGATTAGAGTAACTAGTCATGTGTGGTTCTGCTTGGTATGGAGCCCTTCAGTTGTGATTTTCAATTCTGTACCTTAGTCCTGTAAAACGTGTTATAGAAAAGCCCTCAGACTGATGTGTAGTTGATTATGTTGACCTCTTTTATAAGTCACCTTGGATAAAAGCATTTTCCAAAAAAGTTATTCCATGTAAATATAAAATGTAAATTTAAAGAAAGTGGAAACTGAATCCATATTTATGGAGCAGATGCGCTTTTAAGGCATGTCAATCTCTAATGAATATCTCTAATTTGTCACATTCTGGAATCTCAATAGGGTTTAAGGGCGCATTAAGGAATTTTCTTTGCTTCTAAGGATATCCTTAAAGTTACATATCTTAACATCCGCTGAAATAAGGTCTGAAGAAATGCAACCCTGAATTACTGTATATGAAACAAGTGTGAGAATGTTGTACTGTTGTAAGTAAATAAAATGTTGACCTGCCAGCGTACTTTAGTTTATTGTGAGCCTCGCTCTCTCCCATTGCTTGAAAGCTTTTATTCTTAATAACATTTACATTTCAAATAATGTCACATTATACTGTTTTTTGTGTGATTTTCACAGGCTACATCAGCATTAGCAGGTTTATTAGAAGAAGATGCCTCATCTGTAGATAACAGAATAATTGATAATGCTTGGCGTGGAGCTGAAGCCTATCATTTTTTCTTACTTTCTCAAAGACAACTATATGAAGGCTATGTAGATGCTGCCATGCGGACAGGTACATTTTGAGTATTTTTATAATTTCCTACTTGAGCAATATTATTCTGTTTCTCCCCCTAGCCACATTTTTCTAGCTCTAGAGGTGCTTTTTGTTGTAAAATTAGCTACTTTTATATTCTGTAAAAATGTGTGCAGTACTGAGAACATATGTAGCTGTCTTAATCATTCTGCAAACACTGCAGAATGTTGATTAATAATGATTACCTTCACTGTGTTTCATTTTGTATATTTTTCATATACATTCATAATACAGTAATAATAAGACTTCTAATAAAACTAATATTGCTTTAGGTTTTGCTTGCTTTAAGTTAGTTTTTAACCAGCTCCTTCAAAATTATAAGGTTTTTTTTGGCACATCGTCTTATGCGTGTCTTTCTAACTGGAATTATTTCAGATAGCTTTTATTTTTCTAGCTGTTTTATTTACACATGCTAGCTAATTTGTACCATTCACTATATGGTAATTTACATTTATTTAAATCATCTTGGTTGATGAATTTCTGTGCTTACAGTAAGCACTACTCTGCTGGGCCCTTGAGCAAGACCCTTAACCTGTAATTGCTCCAGGGGCTCTGTACAATGGCTGACCCTGCATTCTGACCCCAAGGGGTATGCGAAAACTAACAAATTTATACGAGAAATCGTATAAGACGAAATAAAGAACAAAAAAAAAAAAAAAAACTTGTTACAATTATAGACTATGCATTAGGGCAATGTAACACCAGCCAAATGGATTTAAAATGACTGTCCAGTGTTTATCCAATGTACACCAAGCTAATAATGATTTTCAATGTGAGTTAAAGAGAGGAAGAGAATTTGAATTTGGCCTTTGCACTGGTATGGCTGCTGTTTTATTCTGATGTGGCAAAGACGCTTTCCTTTATGTACTCAGTGTGCACCCACCGAGAAATTAAACTTAGTTGGTTGATATTCATAATTGTGCAGCAGTTTTTAGGACACTGCTGTGTATATGATACTGTGGCTCACCTTCAGAGCTGTTCACAGCATTAAGTATGAGTTATAAACTGGACAAGCACAGTGCTTTACCGTGAAGATATTGCCAACTGTTTCACACAGTACACAATGTACTGTCTTTTGCAATAAGGATGTGCAAAGCTATAGTGAAATAGCATTTTCTTTCTTTCTTTCTTTCTTTCTTTCTTTCTTTCTTTCTTTCTTTCTTTCTTTCTTTCTTTCATAGTAGTTCATAGACCATCTAATAATGAATCTATCCTCTTGAAAATATCAAGTCTTTTCATTTTTTTTACTTAGAGAAGAGATTCACAATATAAAAAACTAATTGTAATTAATTTGAGTATTAGAAATGTTCTTTGAAAGTCCATATTTCCATGACTGTGCAGTAGGGATTTAGGTATAGTCAAAAAATTAATATCTCAATTATTTTAAAGTGTTTTTTCATTTACAATATCATAAAGGCATGTCTGAATTTAGTTTTCAATATATGTTAATATAATTGTGTATTTATAAAAAGTGGAGTGGTGGCTCTGAGGCTAAGGATCTGCGCTGGCATCCCAAAGGTTGCCGGTTCGAATCCCTGTCATTTCCAAAAGAGATGCTACTCTGCTGGGCCCTTGAGCAAGGCCCTTAACTTTCAATTGCTCCAGGGGCGCTGTACAATGTCTGACCCTGCGCTCTGACCCCAAGGGGTATGCGAAGAAGATGCATTTCACTGCGTGTTGTCCTATATAACTATGTATGTGACAAATAAATAAAGAATTAATTAATTAGATCTTTCCTGTCACATGCAAATTCTTGTGCCATAGCTGGTGTAGTGTAGAGGGAAATATATATAGACAGTAATATAATATATAAATAAATAGATACAATAAATAGAAGTAACAGAAAAATGTACATTATGCAAAACAGAACTGTACAGACATTTAAATTGTATTGAACAGTGGAGGGGAGAAAATGCAGATGACAGTACACATGTAACATACAGCAGAATTAGACATAAACCAGGAGGTGGGTACAATACATGACAGGTAAGATCCGGCTACCAAGAATTCAGTGAACATGAATTCAGTGAAGGCTTAGGGTAAGCAGTTGTCCCTGAAGCATATGGAACATGTGGAACATGTGGCGAGGGTTCAGTAGCTTTTACCAGAAGGCAGAGATGAAAACAAGATGAGCTGGATGGATGGCATCAGAGATGGATTCGTCACTCCTTAGACATCTGGATCTGGTGGAGTAGATAGTGTGAAGCTGTGGACACAGGTCAGCCCCATTGATTTTAGAAGCTCTTTGGACATTCCTTTGGAAGAGTTTGAAATTCTGACAAGTCAGGTTACCAAACCACACTGTGATGCTTCCAGTGAGAATACTTTCAATAGGGTTATGGTTAGAAGCTCACCAGTATTTTGGTTTTCACCCCAAAACTCTGTAGCCTCCATAGAAAAAAGAAGACACAAAGCAAACAGCTAGGTAATTATGAAAAACAAACTGGGAACAAATTCCGCACAGTAAACAAACATTTGAAGCAACCGCATGAATTTAGTTCTAGAAGTGGCCATATTTTGTTGGGACATGTCTAAAATTGTAAATCTGTTTCTGTTTGTGCCATTTGTGTTGGAATGAAATGACAATCTTGAATGACAGATAAATAGAGGCACAGTGCTTCTACTGCAATCACATGATAAAATAATGTCAGGTAATGAAAAACATAACAATTTAATATTTTTATTCATTTAAATTAAGTTTTTAGTTATTTTTATTTAATTATTCAGTGGTGGTAGTTTTAGCAAATGAAAAATGTTTACAAAAATTATAGTTGCTGTTCCACTGTGACAGATTTGTAATAGTCTATGGTATATTTCAGATCCAGTACGTTTCTCCATGCTGAAAAATTCTGTTGATGAACATTTTTCTGATTGCTGTTAACACCACAAATGTAGTTTGTATCAAATAAAATGTGTTTGGTTTTTCAGAAATTAGAATTAGCAATGCAGCATGCAAAAATTTAGGGGACTGGTAATTGATTAAAAAAACAATGAGCACAAGGCAAGAGTGCACCCATGTGATGTTAGATAAACGTTAGAGTTATAGTGTCCAGTACTGAGGGACGAGGATCACGATTTTAAGGTTAAATAGAAGATTTATGAATGAAGATTTGCTTTTCAGGAATTTGATATAGAAATGATCCTGAGCAAAAATGAGCAAAATCATATGTTTAATTATTGTGTCATATTGTTATAATGATTAAATAAAAATTAGTGTATTAGTCTATAAACGTTACACCTTTGTTTTACAGAAAATATCAAATATTATTAAATTTATCAAGATATAAGTTTCACTTGTAACTAGTATAAAACATTTTTATAAAGATTTAAGGTTATTTTTTTCCTGTTTCACACTTTTCTGTAGCTATTCAACTTCGTGATTATGAAGACATAATTCCAGCTGTGGAAATCTATTCACTACTGGCTATCTGTGCTGCTGCCAATAGGTCTTTTGGTACTTGTTCTAAAGCATTTATTAAACTTGAGTCCTTACAAACCCTTAATTCAGAGCAAAAACAGCAATATGAGGATCTTGCACTGGAGATTTTCACAAAGCACAGTCCAAAAGATAATAGAAAATTGGAGATGGATAATAATCCAGATAGGTATGTTAAGCGTTTCTCACTTTAAACCTATAAATGCCTCTGTCTGTTTTGATAGTCATTTTAGAAGGCATGCATGTTATTATTGAAATAATTTGCTTCTGAAATAAAATTCTTGAAATCATTTTTACATAGATCAAAGGGAGCATAGATTAATTTTCAAGCAATTATAGTCATTTATCTTTTTTAATGGTATAGTTCACACAGTGTGATTTTCATGTAAATAAAATATTTATTATATAGTTGATTTTTTTTTTTGCTCCTTTTTTTGCAGTGAAGATGGAAAGTTGCCAATCTGTATTGTAACTGGACGGCCTATTTCAGAATACCAATTCTGGATGTGTAGTACATGCAAACACTGTGCATTTGAACAACACATTACCAGTCGTAACTTCTGTCCTCTCTGCCACACTTCTGTGGCATAGGCTTAAAACAGGTGGTACAAAGGTCTTGTTAATTTATATGCTTTTTTAAAATATTACATACTGTAGTTTGCATTTGTAATAACTTGTGAATACAGTACCAGAACATAGAGTCCTTGCCTAGCTGTTAAAAATACTACTGCAAATAATGTGTATTCAGTACTCATGTTGAAATCACTGCTACAATTGCAAAAACACTAATTGCATAGTTTGTAACTTAATTATAGTATGTTGTTTTTCAAAATAAACCATGTTACCAAAAACAATTTATACTTTTTTAATCATTTATATTATTATGTTTGAGATAGTGTTACTTGTTTCTTTTGTTAGCAAATGACTGCATATATCAGTGATTCATTTGAACTCTCAGTATTTTTGTATTAAAATTATTCTGTATCTTAATATAAATGTATATAGTTGTACAAAGTAAGTTTATATAATAAAGCAGTGCATTCCTGTTAACATTTTCAAAATTGTGAGTTCTATATTATCATTTTATAGTCGACTATAAAACAAACATAATGCCTCACATATTATATTATTATGCCCAATGCTACAATGAGTTGAGCAGTGTTGTGGAAATATCTGGAGCCAAGTATAAAGAGTGTTTTAGCCTTCAAAACTGGCAGTGTGAGGAAATGCATGGAACATAATATACATTTACAATGTGGCTAATAAAATCTTGCCAGAAATTAGCAGTATTTCTATATTAACAGTCATAAGCCACCAATGAAATAAAAGCTATTTGTGGTGAAATAAACAGCCTTATGAAAGCACTATGAAATATCAAACATGTTCTTACATTTTTCTCAAATTGTTCAAATGATATGAAATATGATTAAATTAGTATATGCAGTGAATGTAAATAAGTGGAAAAGTATTCCAAATTATGAGCAAAAGCGGTTTCAGAAGATGAGATGGTTTATTTTAACAGTATACCTTGTTTAGATTCATGTCCATATCATAGAATCATACTCCGGAGATTGTAGCAAAGGAGAGAATTAAAACAAAACTGAAAACTGAGTGTCATTATGAACAGCGCTGCATATCCTCTCCATGACACACTAACACTGAGTATTTTCAGCCAATGAATTATTCAGCAGAAGTGTGTCAGGAAATACTACTGGGGCTCCTTTATACCAATAGCAGTACACCTGCGTAATGCCTCCCTGTGACTGGGACTGCCAAATCAGAAGTTTGTCATTCTGGTGTGTGTTCAGAACATAGTATTCGTGTGTATGTTTATTTATTTGTTTATTTATTTATTTGTTTGTTTGTTTGTTTGTTTGTTTGATGAGATTCAGTAAATAGTCAAATTTCACCACTGGGGACAAAGAAAGTTCTGTCTAGAAAATGGTAATTAATGGGACTTTGAAAAGTTTACGTACCAACAAAGGAGTGTTTGATACTTGCATATTTTTCTGCTTTAGACACTTATATTTTCTGAATCAAAAGGACCTAGCCATTATTTTCAGTGTGGATTACTAAGTGCACCTCAAGTCTCCTGAACCACTTTCAGACTTCACAGATTTAAGCTCAATATGGGCATGAAATTTGTTGAAAACAGGAGAGGAATCTCATTTTAAGATAGGTGAAGGCCAGAGGTAAGGGTATGTTCAAAATATCAAAATATCTGCATTTGGGTACAAATAAGGTAGTATAAGTAAATTGTTGCTAAATATTTTGTGTGAAAGTTATATAATGAAAAGAACAATACCAAATACTTTTCTATCCCAAACCTAAACTGTGAGAGAAAAAATGACTTGTTCGGTATTAATATTTAATTATGGGAAATGTAGTATATAAACTGAATTTTGTTGTCTTTTTACTAAAGCATATTGCAAAAGTTTACTAGAATGTTGCCAGATATCTGCAGTAGCAAGTTACTGTAATAAACCCTTTCAGACCTAAATAGAATGCAATTGTAAAGGATGCAACATTTAAAAAGCCGTTTTTTGAATTGCAATGTTTAATAGAAAGCAGGTTGTAGCAGTTATAAAATGTCAGGTAAATGATATATTTTTTATGTATCAGGAAGTCATTGGATTGTAGAAGAGGGAGCAGAGGTTTGGAGAATGCACTGATAGTGCGTTTCCACACCCACCACTCTCTGAACCACCTGGATTGGCACCCAAATGCAGCAGGTGACACCTGAGCACCACACTGGAACAGTGTGAGGTTTTTTTATGATGGCTGGAGTGCCAATCCAGCCATCAACATCCAAGTTTTCAGTTAAGTTGGAGGATCTGCTTTATGTACTGGATGCAAATTAACGTCATATCCAGGACAAAGCAATTGCAGGTTAAGGGCCTTGCTCAAGTGCCCAACAGAGTAGAGTCACTTCTAGAGTTTTTTTTAGGGGATTCGAACCGGCATCTTTCCGATTGCCCGCATAGACCCCTAGCCTCAGAGTCACCACTCCGCCTATTGTCGAAGAAAAAAAATTATATATATTAGTTTCATTTCCAGCAGCAGTTTACATCAAGGATGTTCAACAAGTCCCCCACAAAACTCCTAATACTATAATGCAAGTAAATGACATACACAAGACCCAGCACTAAGTTCACTGAATGGCACAAAGACTACAGCAAGAAAGCAAATGAACTCTATATGTCATGCACACTGTGCCTGTGAAATTTTTAAGTAGGTTTCCTCCCCTAGCAAGGGAATGTACATAGAGGAAAAATATGAGAATTGGTCTGTTAGCTTACTTGAACAACCCTAGTATATATCTGATTATATTGTTAATTTGGGGTATAATTAAATGAATAATTCTAAATATCCTTTTCAGCATGATTCACTTAAGTTAGTGACATGTTGTGATATTCCACACAGAGGCATATTCAATCACTTCCATTTTATGTAAAAACTAATATTAGGCAGTGTAGTGTGTCTTAGGTTGGCTCTGGATCCAAGGTCCAGCCAGCAAGTTTGAAAAAGATGGTTTAATTTAATATTACGATGCAAATGTTATGTATACTATACCTGAACATGTTAATGTTTTATCTGTTTTGTTTTGATCCTGTTTATTACTTGTCTTTTATTGAAATTCAGTGATTCTGATGCTTTCCCACATTTAAACAACATGCATCATACAGGTCAATCTAGAGATGTGTGAATAAGGTTTATTAATTTTGAGTCTCTTCTACAGAAAAAAAACTGGGCTTTGGCAAGTGGTGATTTTTTAATATAGTTTTGGACATTTTCTTAAGTATTGGGAAAAACATTGATTTATCAAAAGTAATGCTATGTTTTGTGTGGGGGATATTATTTTGTATAAAAAATGTTTCTTAATGGCAAAAAGCTGAGAGAAGAACATCTTTTTTGAATATGAATATGCGATACGTTACCCATTATCTCATCTCTTGGCCTTAAGAGAAAAAGAGGGAGACTGAAAAGAATAAAATCTGATCTTCTCATTTTCCACACTTTTGGATAGGTTTGCATGAGTCTTTGGTGTAGTTTTGATGCATTAGCAACTTGGCTACATGAATTTGAACCTTTAACTTGTATCAAGTGTTCTTAAATAGATAACATGGACAACCTATAGCTAGCTAGATAGATAGATAGATAGATAGATAGATAGATAGATAGATAGATAGATAGATAGATAGATAGATAGATAGATAGATAGATAGATAGATAGATAGATAGATAGATAGATAGATAGATAGATAGGAACGGTGATAGCAGCAGCATCAAAACTAAAGTTCACATAGACATAGTATAAAACTGTAATAAAGGTGTAAGTAAATATACAAATGGAATAAACAGTATAAAGATTTTACACAATGTGCATATACATTGTATTAACTGGCAGATTTATTGTATCCCTGAGGAAAAAAAATATCCAGGCTGACATTTTCTGCACTCTACGTTTGAAAGTGCAGTGTTATTCTTGTTATTCAGTGTGTTGTTTCAAAAACCCTCAGTGATTAATTTCTACTCCCAGAAAGTTTTATTTTTTAACTCTGTTTCAGTGTTAATTTCTAATTAGCACAGTGCTCAATATCCAGCACTTCACTGGTGTTAAAGTCTTTGCACTTTTCAAAGTGTTAACGTCTTCTGGCCCAATCTCACATGTGTACTATATTTTGAAATTGTTGATTTTACCAGTTCCGGTGTTAAGTTGGTAACAGAAGCCCTGTACTCCAAACCAGTCATAATTCATTAGGAGCATCTTGGGCTAAAGAAAACCTTTAACTTAGTTTTTGGATAAACAATACTCTTTTCTATCCAGAATTGCTGAGAGGCATGGCAAAGCCCTCTAATCCATATCCAGCTAAGGAGTAATATTTTTCTCTTAAATCCTGAAGAAGCTGATTAACCCTTCTCTCTCTTTACAAAGTGAATATTTCTAAAAGGATTCTAAAAAGTTCTATATTAAACATCTTCGATTTTCATTTATTATGCACTTTAATCAGCCATAAAATTTTATTTAACATTCAGAAGAAGTCTTTGACATGAGTTTTAAAGGCCTGGCCCTTTATTTATGCCTATGGCATTATCAAGAGCTGATCACTGCCCAAGTTTTAATCACAGAACCCACTATGAGGACTGAGGTAAAGTAAGTCTGATTTTATGTGCATTTTCTATTGATTTCAGGGATTTCTTGCATTTGAAAAGGGATTTTTCAGTTTAAAAAAATAAGGCTCTTATAAGAGAAAAAAAGCTTGTGGCTAAATTCATATATTTCAAGATTATGTTCCCAGTTCGTTTCAGTAACTTTATTTCAGTTGTAGGGATAAAACTTGGAAGTTATAAATGTTGAAAATTGAGCTAACTTAATCCCTATCTTGTGGGGTGTATATAGAAGTTTTAACCTTCTTGTTCTCATTGAGTAGTGAAATGTAAAGTCATATGTTGCCAGACTATATGCAGATATTAATTATAATCATGTGCCAGTTTATGGGTAAGATGCTCTGAAACTAATTTGTTTTATTAGTATTCATATACCATGAAACCTACTTATCATCCTGTTATCATCATCATAATAGCAGGTGACATCAGGGCTGGCACTGTGATATGTGCAAACTCCGCAGTTGTCTAAGGGAGCAAAATTTGTTTGGGAAGGGGGGGATGCTTTTTGTTTTTTTTTTAAATAATTTAATAGTGATTTACAAGCACTCAGTCTAGATACAACTGTCCAACTCCCATTAAACCTATTATATTGTTTTAGGTTAATTTCCCATACTGACAATTTTAGGTATAATTGTCTGATGACCTAAACAAGCCCTTCATGATAGTCTTCTAAATCCCATAATGCACCTCCCTCAGCATCTCAGAGGCAGTCTTTACGACAAATGCCTTTGTTTTGTTATTTTCTTCAAGTGCAAATTTGCAGTTTTTTTTCTTTTGTTTTGTTTTAGCACTGCATTCATTTCAGTAAGGTACCCTTTATCTCATTTTCCATCCTTATATTGACACTGGGTTGATGCAGATTTTGGATACGTTTGGATTTTCTTTCGCCAATGTTCTTTTATTTTGAAAGAGCAATGCATTGTCATTATCAGTAGTTTTAAAGGATCATTTATGTGTGTGTTGTGAATTCTCAAAATATGACAAACAAAAATACTCCAAGGCTAAAGTTTTGTTTAATAGCTGAACTGGTTGGCATATACTTTACAACCTTATCATTTCTTGAATTGCATATTTAATACTATGTGTATTATGCCTGTTTTTATAATAGCAACAAGAATTATAATAATACTTATCTATAAATTATTATGATTATTATTGTTGTTGTTGTCATTTCTGCTGTTATTATTATATAGTAGTATTAATGTGAATAATGTGAAATTTACAGAGAAACCATATCATTCAATGTAGTAGTCAATTAGGTAATTTATAAAATGTACATATGTGCTTTAATTAAACATTATTGTTATTATTGTTTACTTTTGGTATTCTGTTTGTAAAATGAAACTAACATCAACCTATTAACCTATTTATTATGATACTATATTGTTTATTATACAGGGGTGGGCAAAAGTAGGTTTACAGTTGTGAGTACACAAAACATAGAGTTTATTCTTGTGTTATTATTTATTTATTAAATATTGTATTATTTGTCTTCTTATTATTATTAAAGTTATTATTATTAAGAGTGTAATAAGTAGACTGCAAGAATGTGTAAATAATGAAGGCCAGCAATTTGAGCACTTACAAAACTGTACCTGAGTGCACTGTGCCATTGTGGCATTCCTTTGAGTTAGTAAAGTTAATAAAGCTATTGTAATAACCATAACCTGCATGTCTTTTTCCATACAAACAACTGTAAATGCACTTGTGCCCACCCCTGTATTTGTGTTTAGACATTTAGTAAATAAAATATACTCCACTCTTAAATGCTAAGTCAAGTTTACATCAATGTACCTAATATCTGTCCTAAACTTCTGGTTTGCTTACCAAGGGTTGTGAAATTCATTAAAACAAATAGGTACCTTTAGACCTCATAAAATGTATGTGTGAATATGACTATTTAAATCAATTCAACAGCCATATAAACTGCCAGATTACTAACAAAACAGGAAGTCTCATAGGTGTGTTGCTTTCTGAGTGCACAGGTTGGAAGCCTCCCTGGAAGGGTTGATAGGCTATTGGTCAGAGCAGGGGTGCATCCAGCTGTCTTTATCCACATTGGAACAAATTACATACAGTACATAAGGGCTGGCTGGCAGTCCTGCAATCCAAATTTAAAGAGTTAGGTGCCAATCCAAGAAGCAGAACTGACAAGGTAGCCTTCTCTGAAGTTCTAGCTGTGCCATGCACCACTCCAGGTAACAATGAGGATATTAGAAGGCTTAACATGTGGCTTAAATATTGGTGTAGAATCGAAAGCTATACTTTTAGGGGGCATTGGTACTCCTTTTGGAACAATTCGGTTACATTTCAACTGGCTGGGCACCAATATGTTTTGGAGTTGTATAAGTAGGTTAGTCAAGGATTGTTTAAACTAGGGAATGATGGGGGCAGGTTTAGAACTATGCATAAAGGATTGAAGAGTAGTGTAAAAACATATGCATAGTAATGTAAATTCTAACCCAAAGTTTAAGTGCAAAAGTAAAATGAGGAACAACTTAAACATAGCTTTTCTTAATGCTAGAAGTATGAAAAATGAAACAAGTGAGTTGAAGTTATATGTAGCTGAACATAATTTTGATATTATAGCAATAACAGAAACCTAGCTAAATAACAAAGATGAGGATGAGTATAACATAGATGGTTAGTGAGGGCATTTGCATTCATCTTGAAAGCTTTAGAGATAGAGGCCTTATTTTAGAAGTGTGTTATAAACTCCTCAAGGCAGATAGTAGTTGCAGTACACACCTTTTTTTATCAATGCTAAAAAGACAAGTTTAGAGGGGTATATTACAGTCATGGAGGACTTCGATTACATTGCAAATAGCGTAACACAAAAGCAGGAGTCTATAGACATAATCAGTGACTGTTCTTTAACATAGTATGTGAAAGTACCAGCACAGGGGGACGTCTGTGTAGATTTAGTATTTTATAATAACTGGGATAGAATTCAGGTTGTGGGGGATATTGAACCACAAGGATCAAGTGACAATAATTAAATACAATTTTTAGTGTTTTAGCAGGGCGCAGATGTAAATACTAAAACTTTTAAGCTTTATATGCATCATAGCTCAATATGCTGGAATTCTACAATGAAGTAACAAAAGGACACGACCAGAGTGGTAATATTATTTATCTTGATTTTCAGAAGGATTTAATAAGTCATTCAACTAAAAGAAGTAGGAGTTATAGTGTAGTGCATTGTTTAGGTCCAAAACATAGTAAGCAGAGGATGATGGTGTGAGGAACCTTATCAGATTTGGGTGATGTTAAGAGTGGTGTCCATCAGGGGTCTATGTTAGTGTCACTGCAATTTTTATTATATGTAAATGATTTGAATAGGACTATAAATAACAAGCTGGCTACGTTGGCAGATGATGCCAAGCTAGTTGGATTAGCAGGTAATGCAGAACGCATTGAATCATTACAGAAAGACTAGGACAGCATATGGGTTTGGGCAGATTTGTTACAGATGAAATTTTATGTATGGTAAGTAAATGTAAAGTATTACACATATAAAGTAAAAATGTTGGATTTTTATGCACAGTGGGAGGTCTAATATTTTAAAGTACCCCCTTATTAGAAGAACTTAGAAAACATAGTGCACACATCACTATCAACCTCTAGGCAGTGTTCAGAAGCCATCAAGGAGGTTAACAGAATGTTAGGTTATATAGCATGATGTGTGGAGTACAAGTCCAAAGAGGTTATACTTCAGCTTTATAACACACTAGTGAGGCCTCTTGGGTACTGTGTGCAGTTTTAGTCTCCATGCTACAAAAAAAGACATAGCAGTACTAGAAAAAGACCAAAAAAGGTGACTAGGTTCATTCAGGAACTACAGGATATAAGTTATGGGGGAAATTAAAAGAGTTAAACCTTTTCAGTTTAAGCAAATGGAGATTAGAAGGTGACATGATTGAAGTTTAAAATTTTGGAAAAAAAAAATGAGTACAGTGGCTTGAGATTGTTACATTAAAATGAGTTCAACAAGAACACCAGGCACAGCTGAATACTTGAAAGTAAATTTAATGTTAATAACTTTTTCTTCATACAAGCAGATGTGAGAGTTGATTTCTACTGATAAATATGATTTTCATTATTTTATATAATGATTACATAAAATACCTTATGTTCTTGCATCTGTAGCTGTTAACTGTTAGCCTTTGTCTTTAACTCTCATAGAAGGTATTTAAATTAAAGCCTGTTGATCAGTGACACAGTCCTGCTGCTACTTCTGTGTAAGGTTGAAGTGTTGATAAGAGAACCGGTGTACAGCATCTTTAACTTGCAAGCACATGAGAAATTAAAATAATCATGTACATGTGTAATTAACTGTGTATTTATTTATGAAATGCAATCAGTACAAAAATTACAATTAGTATAATTCAGAAGTATAATTCAGTCATTATTTTCAAGGCACTGTGGTGACTTGACATGCATATTAAATACAGGTATTCTTCCTATCCTGAAACTAGCTTTGTGATTTAACTTTCACACATGGATAGATGGAATAACTTGCCAAGTAGTGTAGGGGACAGTAGGACTCTAAGGACGTTCAAACTTTGACTTGTTTCGGAGGAATTTAGTGGATAGTATTGGTTTTTTGTTGAGCTGAATGGCCTCTTCTTGTTTTTCTAATGTTTTAAACACATTTTGTAGGTTATATCATATCAAACAGTAAAACAGCTATTATCCTACATTTATGAATCTCTTTCGGTATAGAAGGTGGATGGTTGGAGTGGTGCCATTTACAACTTTGCCTGTATTATTCTATGTGGACTGACACACTGTCCAAGCTGGTCTTTCACTTAATGCTGCAGTGATGGCATTAAGCTGTTAATAGAATACTGTTATAATAGCAATTGCTAATAGTAATAATAATTAATAATAATACACCTATTTAATAACCCACAAATGCAGTTCAGGGTTGGAAGGAGCTAATACAAGGTGGGAATCTTCCCTGAATTCGGCACCAGTTAATCATATGTAATAAATAATAATATACTATTTACTTTCAGTTACTGGGATATGTCATCCAAACGCCATAGAGCAGGGGTTGTCAGCTTTGATCCTGGAGTCTCCAGTGGCTGCAGGTCTTTGCTTTAACCACATTTTTAAATTAGAACCCATTTATTTACTACTAAAACAATAATTTTTGGGGTTTAGTTTTACTTAATTCATTTGTTGTGATTCAGAACCCTTAATTGCCTATTTTAGTTTTAAACAGCTGCATTAAAGTTTTAATTGTTCCTGGTTTTTTTTTTTGTTTGTTTTGTTTTTTTTTTAACCAGTCAAGGACCCACCTGCTCTCCAGATAACATGCTTACATTTAAACTGTGTACATGCTTATCAGTGTTAATACAATTTTTTGAAATAAATGACAGAGAGGGGAAGGTACATGAGGTACAATTCTGTTCTGTACCACGTGACATTTGGATAATGTTCTTAGAAAACTGAAAAATCTACAATTTGATAATGATTTGTCTCGGAAGAAAGCATAAACAATCCTTATAATTAAATACAACGTTTCATTATTTGCTAGGCCTGGATTCTAATAGCGAAACTGGCTGGGATGAAAATATTCACCCACTGCTGACCTCCAGGACCGGAGTCAAGTACCCCTGCTACAGAGGCTGCCAACAAAAACCATGTCTGAAATTGTTTCCAAAATACCCAAATCTAAATGTGTCCGAATGTAGCAAAAAATCATGATAATTGAATATCGTATAAAAATTTTAATGCCTTACTGTTTATTATTATTAGACTGTTTGTAGTCCAAAGCCGTTAATCCATATCCTCATACTGACAGTTACATCAGTGGGAACTGCGGTTTATCCCTGAACAGCTGAGTGAAAGACAGGAAAAAGCTCGGTTAGGACGCACGGTCAATGCCGCGCACTGTATACTTTTTTTAAATATATCTTTAATAAAGTAGTTCCTGTTTAATTTAGAAATGTAGCTGTCAAAAAATTACAGAAAAAAATACGTTATATTGTATTTTAAGATTCCGGATAACCTCACTTGTTTTATGAAGTATTTGTGGTAGAGTTTACGTTATATTATACAGCCTGCTTTATCTTACTATGTCATATAATCATGTAATAATTTCTGTTTGTAACGTTTTTGAAAAATGTAAAAATGAAAATGTATATTTTCGTATGGTTTTGGTTAGAATTCCTTATAAATTGTTGATGCCGACTTTATAAACATTATTTTAAGCCTTGCGATGCTTTCGATATATGGTGTACGCGTTAAATAGAACGGGATTTACAAATAATGTGTTCCATTAAACATCATTTTTGCAATTTGCCTTGTCCCTGATCCCATTGGAATTGGACTTACTGTCAAGGCAAAGCAGCCAGGGGGTTGAAGAGAATGGCTGGCTGACGGACTCACAAGGCTGTTTTCACACGTTTTCTTACTTTTATGTGAGTTTTATATGTTTTCCCATATGTGAAGCCAGGTGTGTGCCAGTTAATTTGTTGAGTCTATCCACGTGAATTTTTAACAAAAAGCGCCTGCAGTTTAATAATGAAAGTGCCGGTTGTTAAAAACGTGTGAAATGACAAGTGCCCCACACACTGTATTCTCTTAAAGCGTCTTCTAGCAGATGTTGTTACCAAGTTTGCTGACTTATACCCACGTTGGGTCTGGCTCAGGCAGAACTCGCCAAGACAGTAATTTGGGATTTTGTTTTCACTTTTTATAATTACAAATTTCCAGCCCCTGTGGAGTTTTTTTTCCATTTCTTCTTCTTCGTATTTTCTAGGGCTTACCGCCGACATCCTAAAGACAGATGAAACTACCAGGTGGGACCGTAATAAGACCCCCATTGATCAGTGGGTGTAACCTCAAAAAGCCCCTCTCACCTCACCTCACACAGCCATTGATATACTCACCTACTCGCAAATTACAACCTTCACATTCTTAGTAATAAATCAGGTACAGTGATTGAAGCTGAAAACATTCCAGATGTTTATAGTGCATCAAATCACATCTTGCCTGAAGAAGGGGCCTGAGTTGCCTCGAAAGCTTGCATATTGTAATCTTTTTAGTTAGCCAATAAAAGGTGTCATTTTGCTTGGCTTTTCTCTACAATGAATGTAACAAACTGATGTGTGCAACCGAACATCTTCGGCACGGCATCACTTCAAATATACGATCGCATGAAAGAGACCTAGACACCTGCTCTGATCGTGCCCACCCCACAAAAAAATCGAAATACCTTTGGAAGAAGAAGAAGATTAGGGTCCTAGCTGGTCATTGCGATAGCAGACCTACTGCCTGGAAACACTTAATTGTCCTGCAGTGCATGTCTGTGGGCGTAGGCGTAAAGGGGCCCGCGAAGATGGTACCGGAATGGGAAAAATCACAAATCATATTCAGCAAATTGAATTTTACCCAGTCATGATTGCAGTAAGAGAGGCATATTTAATCGCGACCGATAATCAAATTGCCGAGTCGAATTGAGAGATGCATAGAATGCGCCATGTGGCCATGGTCGATTTGTTTTACCGCACGGGACAAAGCATTTCTGATTATTAAAACAAAGCAGCATTTCATGCAATGTCTTCGTTGTCAGTGTAACTAACTGTGAATAGATATTAATTTACACTAGATATTAGAATCCTTAAATTTCGGTTTAAAAAAAAATCGAAAAAAATGTTTTTTTCCTATTCCTTTAAGCAGATGACATTCTCTTTTTCTGTTCTTTTTTCTATTTTGTCGGCTGCTACTTTGCTTTGATCAGCTTTGCGTTGGTGTTTCTATTAAATTGTTTTTCATAGTTTTTGAAGATTTTTTTTTTTTGTGTGTGTTAACTGGATTAAGACCTTTAGGGGCCCTAAAAGATTTTGGTGACCCCATTTGTGTCTCATTAAAAATTTAAACAATAGTACATCTTAAAATAACATTTTATTTTTTGAAATGAAACAAAACTTACAGTCAGATGGAAAATAGCGTTTATTTTTGTATACTTCCACTTTATTTATATTTAAAATGTTTCCTCATACTTTTTCTAAATGCTAAGTCTTTGATCAGATCCTCAAAACTAATCTTACGTAACACATTTGCTTCAATACTTAATAGAGATATGGCATCCAGCCTGCCTCTGTTATTTCTATTATATATATACATATATATATATATATATATATATATATATATATATATATATATATATATATATATATATATATATATATACCCGTTCCCCTGATGCCCTAAGCACTTACTTATTTTGCTCAATGGTTAATCCAGCCCTGGCTGTTATATTTTAATCTTGTATCTTAACTGAATTCAGTGTCTGATGGTGCTAGGGTATAGTTTATTCCTTTATTTTTCACATACAGTAAATATTTGCTTTGTTTAGCTATCACTGATAGTGTTTAGTATATAATTTGATTCGTGTTTTTTTTCTTTAAATTATTTTCACATTACTGATGTTTGTTGCAAGGTTTTCTGAGGTCAGTCGTCGTGTTTGGCGTTATAAGTGTGTTTTACTCTTTGGTGTTCCTTTTGTTCTTTAATTGATTTGACAAGGACCTGTTTTGGGAGGAAATCTGAACACATCTTGTCACAATATGAAAAGCCTTTGTATAGTACAATTAAGTATTTTAAATTACTGCATGTAAAACAATGCATATAACAGCTCTGCTTTTTTAAACATTTTTTATTTATAGTGAAAGAGGCTAGAAAAATGTTAACGAACAATAACGGTAACGTTACAATAAAGTATATGAAAAAGTGATAACAACAAAATCACCATAATAGGCAATTGGAAGATGTTATAGAAGTTATTATTGATTTTACCAGTATAGATACATTTCTCATTTCTATGATGTCTGTCTACGAGATTCAACGAAAATGTGACATTATTAAAAGGAATTGAGAGATTGAATATGATTTGTGAAAATGAAATTCACTCATACAAATCATTATATTTATTAAGTAACTTACATATTTCAAATTTAAATTAATGTAAGCCAAATATCTCGACATACAGTAGCATAAAATACGGTGTGATGTTTTAACCTTATTAATGATAGCGCACTGCCATAACGCCACATCCGTTGATTAGACCCGCCCAACCCGGAAGTTTCTTGTATCCATGCCGTAATGGACTGTGGAAACGTTACGGCGCTCCTGCATTCTGCTGATGAAGAGTTGCGTGTTCGGAGACTTTCTGAAGCTGACCGGCTTTACACTCAGTTTATTGAAGTTTGCAAAGATAGGTATTGCAAAGAGAAAAGCAAATGTTAATGCGAAACTGTCACATGTACAGTACCCCTTATTTATCTGTCGTGTAATGGACAAACCGAGATACGAAAAGTTACAAATATTGTTTTCTTCCCGTTTCAGCCAGATTTTTGCAGTTAGCTGCTTAATCACTAACTTTATAACACACTAGAAGTGGATATTGGTCATACTGACTGTTGTTTTAACTTGTTTTTAAGGGGCTGCAGTGTAGAAGACCTTGCCATTGCTTACAACAATAGAGGACAAGTCAAGTACCTGAGAGTTGATTTCTATGAAGCCATGGACGATTACACATCAGCCATCACAATTAACAAGCATTTTGAGATACCATATTACAACAGAGGATTAATAAGATACCGACTAGGTACCGTTTTGTTTAATGTGCTGCAATCTTTTCTCGTAGGTTATGTTTTTGTATTTTCTAGCCAAATCATATACACCACTGCATTTTATTTATATATTAAAATGGTATATATATGAAAAGTGTATTAGTATGCGTTTTTGGGCCAACACTGCAGTTTAAAGTGCTGTAAATGTTGAAACTGACTGGTGCGGGTGTTAAACTGATAAACGCTGAAATGAATAGATTTTAGAAATGGCCTATAAAAAAGGTAGGTAAAAGTCCTCAGAATGTTACATAGCATTCTTAAGCTTGCTTTTACTTTTGGTCTGGAAATTATATACAGTGTAATAGGGGCATAATGTCAGTATTGTCATATGTACAGAAGACAGTGAAATGCTTACTTACATGCCTATGTGCATGTATCAATCAACGTGCAACACATCTCCATGATAAGTATAACACCCATATTTTGCCTTCCTTCTCACAAAACCTTTGACTTCTTTATCTGAAATGTCTACCTTGCCATGAAGTTAGAAATCTGGTGCCCTGCATATACAGTATGTGATGGCCTGGTCTTTTGTTTCACTGTGTAAGGAGAATAGCTTTAAGGAACAGCATTTTTAAAAAGTATTAGATAGATAGATAGATACTTTATTAATCCCAATGGTATTATATACTTTATCAAGAAGTGTACATTTACTGAAATTTAAATTTTAACCCTGAAATAAATTATTTATTTAGTTCTTTATTTCAAATTTATTTGACTACAAAAATGTCTGAAAGTAAACAAAGCTAAATGTGAGTACTGTGACGTTTTTCATGTAAATGAAACAAGAACACAAAAAGAGACAGTTTTGGAAAATTGTTGTTTTTCTGCTGTGCTAGAAAGTATTAAACAGACAGTACATGTTTAAAAGGAGGATATGTATTTTGTATGCAGTTTACCTTTATGTCAACCTCTGTATGTGAATTACCCCATGTCATTTACAGAGTACAGCGATTTTCCTACTTGCTTTATTTACCAATACTGTATACAAATACTGTATGTTGTAAGATTTCTCATGTAGGGAACACACAAGTCTTAAGGTAAGGTAGTTATTTCAGGTAACGAAGATGAATATTTTGAGGTAAGGTAGTCCTACTCTCTGTTGGTTAGCGGTGGCATTAAATCTCACTAAAAGTTTGACCTTCTCAGACGCACACTGGCACAGGTGCCTGCCCACTTATATGGTTAAATCCCATTATATTATGCACCAATGGCCCTTGTAGGTGTGTTCCAAAATTGCAGTGAAATTCTGATTTTTTGTGATCATTTTCCATGTCGGATGATTTTATATTATTTGTGTGCATCAGTTTGCACAACAGTTTGTAAATAAAGTACTATGAAAAGTTTTTGTTCACTCCTGATACCCTGTGTAATTGCAAAGCATTGATACAGAATGTTTTTAGGTCTTCAACCAAAATCTATTAATAGATAAAGTGCATCCGAGTGAACATATAACACACATTTGCAATAATGGAAGAAATCAGGAAGAGGTAAATACTTTTTCACAACACTATAAGTAATGCCGTGTTTTACCCTAATAACAATTAATTGGACCAACTTCCTTTTTGCCACCTGAAGTAGATCTTTCTCAATAACAATTCACTGAGGCATATCTGCCATTAATATAATGCTATTTTTTAAATTGTAAATCCAGTATAATATACTGTGCTTGTAAGCATCTCTCCTCAGTAATTTCTACTTTCTGATGAACTGCAGTTGTTAATTACAACAAATATTTCAAATAATTTTACACTCAACAGAATACAGTACTACTAAATTTAATGAGAGAAGAAAAACAAATAAAAGTGATTAATTCAAACTATCTTACTAATTGCCATTCTGTTTTTATATATTGCTTCCATATGTCGGACTATTTTTGTTCAATTAGCCTTGGCTATGTATGTATGTGCCATTTACTATACTCATTTATTTGTATTAATTTCAAATTATTAGCTAGTGATAATTTCAAAATTTGCCATTTTTCAACATGAACTAAGCCCCATCCCTAGTATCCCATACTATAGCCTGGAAACTTGAAAGAAGTTTTATTCTGAATGTTTACATATATACAAAAAATAATAATGAATTTTCAGTTTTCTTTGATTCCTTAAGTGCATGCTTGCAACAGACTGTCTGTATTTAAAAATATTTAAACCCATCGACCAAAACATAACATATACAAAATAACTGATGGTATTTAAAATTATTGGTAGGCACTGCAAAATTCTTTTCGTGAACATTGTTATGAGGTCCAACATCTGCGTGTAGAAGCTTGGCAGTTAATAGGTGTGTAAACAAAAAGAAAAATCTGATACCATATGTTAAACCTTTAAAAACTATTTTGTAAGAATGCTTACAGGCACAGGTGATACATACATTTAGGTCTGTAAAAGAAAGGAAAAAAAAAAAAAGCAGTTCCAGTGTGACATGCTGCATGCTTTTTTTCTTTTGGACAATACCATACCAGTACTATTTTATTAAAATGTGAGGCATAATATCTGTACTATATCTAAGTAATGTGTTAAAGTAACTGGCAAGCAAATAGGTAGCGTGGCTTAGTGAGTAAGGCACAAGCGAGCCTGTTCAGTGCACACATCTTATTAATAGTGGCACTCTGAATAACTCCGTTCACCTCCTAATATTCCAGTTCCCTGAAAAAGGTTAAACAAATGTTCAGAGTATATGCAATGATGCATACACTTTTTCTGTTGAACAGTAAAGCATTATAAACAAAAACATAAAATGCCAAATCAACAAAAGTTCAGTGTAAAATTCCTGAATAAAAAAAAATATTTTTTAATGTGTATTTAAAGTAGGTTTATACTGTATAAAACAGATGGATTTTTGTAAAGTAGATGGTCTCATTCAGAGGTCCTTGGAAATTTCTGGGTAATTTATTTTTATTTCTCTCATATTTTATTTTCTCTAGTTTTTTCAGTTATATATTTTTTTTTTTTTTACCTTTTTCCTTTAGGCTTTTTTGAGGATGCAGAAGAAGATTTTAAGAGAACACTTAAGTTGAATCCTAATTTTGAAGACGCAAAAGTTAGTTTAAACCAAACACTGTTGGATAAAGAGGAAAAATTAAAACGAGGCTATTAAGTGTCTATTAGAATAATGATTTTCTTAAATATAAAAATGTTTCATACTTTAATGTACTGTAGGATGGATATATGTAATGTTTGTTCCTTACAGCATCAGATCATTTCAATAATGTCACTTTAACAAATGTAAATTTGTATTGATTTTTTTTTTTTTACCTAATACTTGCTCATGGATATACATTGTATCTTTTTTTTAAGATTATATTAGTAAACTTGCAGTTTACTACCTCAAACCTATGTACATATACGATATGCACATCTTTTTGATATATTTATTATCACTATCGCATATTTAATCTCCATTTTGCTTGATTAGCTAGGTTGGCCAATTGCCCCCAAACCTTTGGCTTCTACTTTTGCTGCAGCCTTGAGGTATTCTTCAAGGTAAAACATATTTTCCCATGTCATCTGCAGATTCTATTTGGGCCTTGTCCCCGTCACCTTCATCACAATACACTTCTTCACCCTAATTTTGTCTTTCACTTATTTGCACCTCTTTGCACAGCATCTGTCCCCTGCACATCTTTATCAATATCATGAAAAGCAATGGACTCAGAACAGATCCATAGTGCAGGCCGATCTTCACTTCAGAACTTCCACCGTTCATATGTACTGTGCACTTTGACATCACCTCAGTCATTAACCATTTATCCACACATATCCTTTCAATGTCCACCTCACCATCTTTAGTGTCAGTTATCGGATACCATCTGCAGATCTATAAATTTATAGCACCAATTGTTTCCCTTCATCTGATTCTTTTTTGGCATTTAAATGATTAAAAATATGTAATGTGGTGTTTCTTTCCCTGACATTAAATCTTACATTTCACTAACTTAAACACAATCTCGAATCTTTTCTGTTTTGCTGTTTTCTCAATTTGGCATTCTGTTTTCTAAAGACAAACATTATTATTCCTTCTTTTCCCTAATTCAAAAACATCAACATGTTTTTTCTGCCTGGTATCATTAATCCCATTACTATCAATGAAGAAGTTTTCTTCTGCATTTCCTAAGCCATTTATCCCTACTGCATAGTGCCTTTCTTTGATATCCTCTTTGTAAGCCTGGTCACATTTCTCTTTCTTTCCTCATTCTGTACCTCACTTGGAGTCTACCATTCCATGGCTTCTTACACTTTCATAAGTACTTTTCAAGCAAATCATTTTGCTTCCTCATACGGTAGATCACTTCACTACTCTACTTTCTCTATTTCAGCATTCTGTCGAACATGTCTCCTTGTTTGTTGGTTTCCACTTTATTTGGTTGTTTTCAGCTAAACATTTTTCATTGCTTTTCTCTTGCCATTCGCTCTTGATGCATCTGAATCCTCATTTGCTCTTGCCATCTACACCTCAGCAGATTTACTTCTTATACTTTCCTCCTCTTTCCAAGCCCTCAACCTCAGTAAACTCTTTTACCTACTTTCATATCTCTGGGATTTTATGATGTGCACCTTTTTCATGGACGGGCTTTACATTTGTCATCATGCCCCACTCACCCCTAATTCATCAATAAATAGCCTGTTGTATTCCTTACACTTTAATATTGAAATCATCAGTACTGTTTCTAATATGCCCATTCAGGTCCCCAGCCAGTACAGTCATCTCTCCTGAGCCATCCTAGACATCAACCAAGTGAACCAGTCTGAATGTTCACTTCCTTACATCTGCCAACCGGTGGAACACACTGTATTCCAAGACTGTTTTTATTAGTCATTTACCAACAATCAGCTTAACGACAACAACATACACACTCGCCCCCTTCACTTTATTTGCCCATTTTTTTGATACAGACACACTAACCCCAGATTTTCCCCTGCCCAAAAACCTTTGGACCATGCAATGCTCCCAACTACATTAAGTATTATCACACCTTTACCTTTCCGTGTGTTCTCTTGTGTGCAACATATTTCCACTTTCCTGTTCAGCACTTTCACCACCTCACCTGGGGCCTCATGTATAACGGCGTGCGTAGAACTCACACTATAACATGGTGTAAGCACAAAAGCGGGAATGTGCGTGCGCAAACTTTCACGTTCTTCCACTACATAAATCCCGATCAGTGTGAAATGTAACGCACGTGCACACGCCTTCTGTCCCGCCCCAATTCCTCCCAGAATTATGCCTCTTTGAAAATACAAATCGATATAAATAGCCTTCTGTGAAAAGACAATGGGAAAAGCACGGGGGAAAATATAAGAATTAAAGCGAATACCAAGTGGAGGCAAAGGAAAAACATACTATATTTTGGTTTAAACAGTGGTGTAATCAACAAGTTGATCTAGTGACAGAGTTTCGGAGAAACTCGAAAGCTCAAGTTCACAAAGTCGCACAGTGCCCGAAATAAAAAAGATGTTGTCACATATCAAAGTCGGCGTGAAAAGGCGACTCGTAGCAGACCGTCTGAGTGTCATATGAAAGCTTGTTATGGTACAGAGAAAAAAAAATAGGCACACACTGGGGAAAAAAGCACGAAATGTCAACTTTAATCTCAAAATTTCCACTTTAATCACGTAGTTTATTTTGTCATTAAAGTAGAACATCATAAACTTCATCTTAAAATCGTTTATTTTACTAGTTTCTCAAGTAGCACGTTAAATGCTTTGTTCTGTGTTTGATCTTCTATGTGCTCTATGTGTGTGAATCACTACGTGCTTCCGTTCTTTCTCTTTCTCCGACAGGATGCGAAATCCATTACATTCGTGATATTACAGTTCTCTGAATAATTAAAATACTGAGATGTATACGTGATATCTTTTTCATGATGATAGGAATGAAAGCATGTTATTAAACATGGGAACACGGTGGCGCAGTGATTGTTCATATCTCACGCAAGAGGCTTGCTGCGCCATGTTCGACCTTCGATGAAATAATTTATTACAGAAGTACTGTCGCTTTCAAACGTACTAACCTCCTTTTCCTGTCCTTACTTTTCTTTCTCCAAATACCCAATCGCCACACAATCAGCTCTATAATAGACGTTAAGCCATCTGTAAGCTTAGAACGCCGATTCTTCAAAACTTTTAAGTAACATTGAAATATCTTCGTAGTACATGTTTAATTATTCATCCATCTATCCTTCCAGTGTCGCGTCAGCACCAGCAATAATACAGCGCAAGGCAGGAGCTATCCGTGAACTAGCTAGCGCTGCGGCACCGTGTCCTCAGATGTTTAATTATTAACAGTACAGATTATTTAAATGAAGTTAAAGTTTTATCTGTATACTATATGCAACATATTTTGCTGCATTTCATCTTAAAAATGATATCGTCATCATACGCGCTTTATTAAGTGGCACAGGTTGTACAATATTATAACTGTAGTGCAAGTTTACAGTGGGGTAATTGTACTTATAAGTACAAACAGTTCTACAAGGAGCACTTGATGGACTGATTGAGTGCGTTTATAGTTCTTGGGATGAAACTGTTTCTGAAACGCGAGGTCTGTACAGGAAAGGCTTTTGACGCGTTTTGCTGTGGCTGAGGTAGTGTGCGCTTGAAACTGTATACCTATAATTCTCTTTCCGATCAGCTTCTGCTGTGATTCCCCACTCAGATACAGTGATATAAATACTCCGAGTGGTGCAGTGAGAGTAATATGGAAAAAGATGATCCTCTGTGGCAACCCTTAACGGGAGCAGCTGAAAGAAGAAGAAGATGCAGTGAGCATAACAACGCTAAAGCAGTTATGGTATTTGGAATACTATGGCTATTCCCTGGACCATTATATTGCTACAGGTTAATTACAATCAGATGCATTACACTAATAAACAATATGCAGTTAATTTCAGTGTATTTATAAAGCCGCTTCAGGAATGTGGGTCTAAGAAAGAAAGGGTAACCACACAGGAACAGTAGCACTGCTTTGATGCTGGGTGCCGCCAGTCTGCAAAACTGAGCGGAGAAATTGCGTACGCCAGGGTATGAGGTACCGTGGAAATGTGCATGGCTTTACGCCAAGTTTAGGTTTTATACATCGCAATTTGAGCATGGAAACGTTTGTACACAACATTTCTGTATGTACGTACTGTTTGTACATGAGGCCCCTGATGTTTTAGTCACACTACCAAAATTCTAAATAATAATCCTCATACTATTTGCTTCACATTTGTTGTTTACTGTCTCTCCTTCATCTGCTATGACACAAAGGTGCCCCCCCTGTTTTAGAACCATTGTAAATCAGGTTTCCTCTGACAGTGGTTAGGCTGGGTCCCTCAACTCCCTGTTTAACAGAGGTAGGTATTGACACCTACAAGATAATACTACAGGCTGTACCCTGTCTGTGCTTTGAAGATCACATCAAAGTGGGTACTGGAGCAGAAATTTAAAAGGCTGTGTTCACGTTCATCTGCAAATCTCTTTTTGTCACCTGTTATGTTATGCAAGAGCTGCGTTAACCTTAGGACTCGAGTGTAGCCATGGAACGGGTGACACCTCAGCACAGCACTAGTTCGAATAAAGTAGAACACTCTGAGGTTTTTTACAGTGGCATCTTGCCACCAGTCCCCAAGTTTTCTGTACATGTTGGAGGAACTACTGACAGGGCTGGATGCAGATAAAAGTGTCATACCCAGGACAAAGCAATTATAAGTTAAGGGTCTTGCTGAAGATCGCAACAGAGTGGAATCACTTCTCGCATTTATGGGATTCGAACTGGCAAACTTCCGAGGTGGTTCATTATGTGGTGGATGAGGCAACACGCTGTATCAGTGTATGCTCTCAACCTCCTCCTCCTAACTCTGGGTCACAGGGCTACATCTTTGTTATTAAAAATGTTCATCGTGACTTTCTAAACTAAGCAATATGTGTTACACTTAAGCTTCTAAGGAGCTGTCAACAAAGACATAATCTATTCTTGCAGTAAAGAACTTTTTTCCTTCTTATTATAGGAGGTTGGATTCAACAAAGCAGTGTGGATGAAGTAGTAAAATGTACCAGATGTAATAATAAATAAGAACTTGCTGATTAATAGAATTCACTTCATACCTAGTATTATATAATTGAATATATATGCAATTTTGTATATGGGTAGTAAAGTCCACACTGACAGATTTCCTCTGTTCCTGATACCTTTTTTTTCTTTTTATTTTTTTTTTCTGTCAAAATTGGTGTATGCCAGCTATTTTTGTTAGATCTCTGTTGGTGGTTATTTTCAAAGAAAAGAAACGGATGCCAAGCATTTTTGCTTTGGTTGATTTTAATTACTTTCACATTTTAATCAACATCATTATTGAGACTCCTTAAAGCTGCAAATTATTATTTGATCGAAGAAATTTTTAGAAATATTAGCCAACAATGTAAGAAAAGGAAGTAACTTTCTCTATAAAGGGAAAAAAGCTTCAGTTTTATTATTTGCCATGTAAACAATATCTGAATTATTACTACGTCATTTTTGTTCTTTTAAGTGTACCTGTATACCTGTATATAAATCTTAAATACTGCTAGTGTAGTAAGTGCCTGTCTCTGTTTACAATACTGTAGCAATACTGTATAACTCGTAGGGGATTTCTGCATTCACATCCTGTTTAATCACAATTATGTTGTAGAGGAGTTCTAGGTCAGTCCCAGTATTGTGGGTAATAAAATTCTATATTATCTGAACTCTGAAGTATTGTACGTCTCGGGAGTAGGGTAATGGAAAGGACACCATAGATCCTTGGGTAATGCAACAGGAGTTTCCGTTGTACATTAGGTAGCAGCATAAAAGCCCTCTTTAGAGTACTTATGCAATTTTTATTTGTTACAGGTAAGAGACATATTACCTGGGTCTTTTAGGCAAAGCAAGTTTCAGGGCATCTGGAGCTTCTAAGTATATTTCTAGCAGTTCAACCACAGGAACTCCAGACACTCGTCTTGATCTCAAAAGTGATCTTCAAGACTTTCCTGGAAGTTGTTGCAGGCCAGCACTTAACAGCCCCTTTTGGCAGTATGTAGTTAAACTTGGGAGTTTAGAGGATGAGGATTCATTTAATTGGAGGAATTGTGGCAGAAATATGTCTGAGGTCAATGTCCAGAGCTCATACTTGAGACCAAACCCATAGTAGTTCAAAACCAAGATGGGCACAGTGGTGAGTGAGAAACAGCAACTAAGTTCCATTAGCCAAAGTGCATGTTTATTAAAACCAAATACAAACAATAATGTGCAGTTCAGAGATAAATAAATAAATAAATGGTAAAATCCATTATAAAAAACATTCATTTGTGAGGTTTAAAAATGAATAAACACGTTTAAATGTACTTAAGAAACCTTCCTCAATTTCTGTTTTGGTTAGGCAAGTCATTCAGTCTGCTCAGCACACCCAAGCAGGTCTGGCTGGCAGCAACTCCCAACATCTGCGCTCTTCGACTTCAGCCAAGAAATACAGCCGATCCTCCATCTTCCCATATGCTTCATCGTGCTACCTGGATCCATGAGAGGGTTGAAGCCAAGTAACCACTCCTATACTGTAGGCCAGTGGGGTCATCCCTCAGATTGTCTTTAGTGACGCTGCCGAACATGGGCCTGACCACACCACCTCTGTTTCTCCACCATGCATACTTGCTCTCAAACTTGCCTAGTTGTTTCTTTAGATGATATTCTCCTTCTATTGTACCCAGTCATTCTTCAATGATTCCACTTGTACCTCTCGGACTCTCTTTTTAAACTGTCAGTGGCATAGATGCGCAATTATACATCCTGGAGTGCTAATGAGTCAATTGGGCAAACCATGCGCATCTGCATGTGAATGCATGCACTGCCTATTACTTCAGCAACACCCTAGAGACTCTCCACTTTGCTGCAACACACTTGCACACTGCACCCCAAGCTTATAGTAGCAATATTGTCACAAAACATTAGAAAGATTTTCTTCAAACAATGAACCATTGACACATGAAATAAATTAACAAAGTAGTGTGATAGAAAGTAGGACTTTGGGGACCTTTGATTTTTTTTTAGGAAATTAGTTGAATAGGTTTGGAGAGTTTTGTTGGGTTTATTGTAGAATAGTTGTCAAAAAATTTCCAGTGTTTTAATGTACACAGTACCATGAATTTCTTCCATCGATATTTGGTCAACATAATTACTTTCTTTGATCATTTTCTTGCGCATTGATTGACAAGAATGGATTAAAGTACATGCTTTACTCAGCAGAGTGTTTTTTTTTTCATATCTCTAGAAACAGTGCTTGTCTTTTGTTTTTAAACATGATTTAGAATTTATGACAAGTAACTTTCCTTTTTTCATTATGTTTATGTTATACACTGTTGCATGTGAAGAAGGGACAAGATGTAAAAAAAAAAAAAAGTAATTTGACAAAAATAATTTACAAATTATGCAAAATACTTATTTTCTGTATGTTATTCTCCAATCTGTTTATTCTGTGATCAATGTATAGCAACAATAAAATTACCAGTAAGTGCAAATGTAAAAATGGTAAAGGTAGACAATTTAATAACTGATTTCTTGTGCCATTTTTGGACCATAATCTCTGCTAGACTAAAGAATGGCCAAATTGCTTTTAGATAGATAGATAGATAGATAGATAGATAGATAGATAGATAGATACTTTATTAATCCCAAGGGGAAATTCACAAATTTGGCTGATGTATATATTTTAGCTATTTTATATACTGTACCAACATTATTAACTAATAAGCATTTGAAGTAATCCACTGAAAATTTATAATTTAATTTGCTAATGATATGAAACCAAACAGCAGAACTTGCTGAGAGCAGAATTTATTTTTTTATATTTTCCAAGCTCTTTAACTTCTATTATTTTCAACAGCTAATCAGAATATATTTTCATGTGTATGTTTTTAAGAGTTAAGCAAAGGCTAATTTCAGAGCTACATTTGAAAAGTCTTTTATGTGTGAACCTGACTGATTTTTAGCTCATTCTCATTTTTCACCTCAAATCCAACTTAAACCAGCAATTATTACTTTATTATCTGAATACTGAACATAATTTACAATATACCATTAAAGCTAATTGGAATACACCAAAAACTGACAACAAACTTTGATCAAAGATTTATGGGCATTGCTGAACTTTATAAAAATTATATTTTCATACAAAAAGTGAGTAGATTTTAAAATACATATCCAGGGCTGGTCCACACCTGGATCATAATTGCTGCCTGAACTGGATATTGAATTGTGTGTAGTATTTTATGTTAACGGTATTATATTTGTAAATGCCCTACTCTAAGCTTATGAACAGAAAGTGCATTAGAAATTAGCTTCATTGAATTGAACAGCAGCAGTGAGTAGTTGTTCATGCAAAATATTATTTGAAATTACAGTTAAAAATACATGATGCTAATCATTTACATTGGGAAATTAAATTGTAAAAATTAACCAATTCAATTCAAATACACTGATATAAATAGGCATGAAGCTGGCAGTAAGATTATAACTCTGCTTTAAATATGAATCAGTTTTGACCTTCTATGTATTCATTGAATTATTTCAGCCCAAAGGATGCTTCAGTATGTACAAATAGGTCTTTGTTTTGAACAAGATTTTAATAAAGAAGCCAAACTTTTAAAACTGATCCCAACTCTCATTTTGTGGTGACAGCAAACCCACAACATTTTGATTAAAGATTTACTAAAAGAGTTGCATTTGATTCCAACTTGAATTAACTCAATAAAGTCACCAAGCCCTTCAGGGAGTTCTTGCTGAGTAGATTGCCAAGACCTTAAACCTTTGATCTGCACATTGGACACTGGATGAGAAAATGTAACATAAGCTGCAGCTGGGGTCCTGCAGCTGTTTTGGAATGCAAACAGAATTGTTAACTGCGTTGATTTTTTTTTTTGTCCCACTATGTTCTGCAGAACAGTTGAGGAAAGGGAAATGGGACCAATCAACCCTACTTCATTCCCTCCAGCATCAATTCTGTGCCAGGGAAACTGTGTAGCTGCCTTTTATATGATTGTTCCAGTGCAAGAAGCCACCTGGCAAACTAAACTATCGTAATACTTTGTACTTTTTAAACACTAAAACTTTTGTTCTGTTTTCTCCAATACATGTAATTCCAATAAATTTTTGTTTTGTGTCTCATTCACATGTCTGATTTATGATGCCAAGATGAAGAGAAATGTTTACTAAGATGACCTTCTTGCTAATTATTACAGTTGACATGCATTGTTATACTAGATAGGATTATTTTTTATATTCCATAACCACTTGCCTTTTGCAAAACATAGCCAGTGCTTTAAACAGACAGGAGAGAACACCATGTTCATGATTCTGGTCCATGGACTTAATAGTCTAATTGGGATGTACATCACGTAATTCTCGGTGTTGTGTAAACAAATCAGAAAACCTGAAAAATGTGCAAACTTAATAGATGTCGGAAAGAAATTAATATAGGAATTTGGAGCTGAAATACAGCTGCTGTAGGGCACTGTTTATAGATAACAGCCCTGTATTTACCACTGTTGTACTGTCAAAGTTAATTACCAAACCCCTAGAGCTGATGTTTAGTGTCACACTCTGCAGCTGAATTTTGGACATCTTAACTGGCAGACCTAAGCATGTGCAGATTGGCAACATCACTCCATCCACACTGATTCTCAACACAGTAGCTCCTTTGGTTAAGTATGATTTTATGAGAATACCCAAGACAGTCATATTCTGCCACCATGATAGGCCAGATCAACAACTACAAGGCGGAGATCAGCAGCCACAAGGAGTTGTTCATAGATAGAAGTGATCAAGAAGTAGACCACACATCTACATTGGAGGAGATGCTATGGTGAGGATCAGCAGCATTAAATTTCTTAAAGTGGACATTACTGATAATCTGAGGTGGGAACAACACATCTCAGCCATTGTCAGGAAGCTGTACTTCCTTAGACTTTTGAAGAAAGCCTGGATGTCTCCAGCTTATCAACTTCTATAGCAGCACAATTGATTTCATAATGACAAGCTGCAAAAGCATTTTGTTACAGCTCCTGTACAGCTTAGGCTGGCAAAGCACTGCAGACGGCGGAGAAGCAGGCATAGAATATGACTGGCACACTTCTGATTTCTCATCAAGACATGTAGGAAACATGTTTTATTGTTGTTGCTGTATTACTGTCACTAGTCCGAAAGAAGTGTGCAATTTCATCATATAGCATACATATGACAATAAAGCTGAAATTGAACTTAACATCAATAACAAATACAAATTGAAGTCTTTCATCTTCTTTCTCATAACAGTTTATTAACAATCCTGCATTTTGACATAATAATAATTCATTACATTTATATAGCGCTTTTCTCAGTACTCAAAAGCGAAATCCACACAGGGAGGAACCGGGAAGCGAACCCACAATCTTCCACAGTCTCCTTACTGCAAAGCAGCAGCAGCACTACCACTCTGCCACCTGTGAGGACATAGGGAACATCAAATTGAGACACTGTTTAAATGTAAAGCCTTTATAATTTATACCTACTTTTCCTCACTGTTGGGGGGGTGGGGGATGTTATGTCCCTTTTGGAGAATCACCACTGACAGTCATCCCAGGGGAGAGGGAGATCCCACGGTGATCCATCGTGAGACACTTTAGAAACCGTTCACAACCCTTTTCAATTGATTACAATGGCAAATCACAACCCTGTGCGACCAAAAGACAGCAACCCAAGACCCATACTTTAAGAAACTAAGATCTAAGTAATTTAAAGTTTAATTTTAACATATCTTCAATTTAAAATTGAATAATATTATTACTCTGCCTTTTGATTAGTATTTTTTTATTGTGTACATTTACTCTTAGGATATTAGTGCAGATATTTTATTTCCTTTGCCTACGCTTTTCTTTTGTTTTAGGAACTCTTGACTAATCTGTTAGTTATTCTAGATGTTTGCAGTGGAGCTCATCAGACTTACAGTACCTTCCATCATTGGCCAGTTCACTATAGCCAGTCAGCCATGTTAACCATTTAAATATGCACAGCTTTTTTTACAAAAGAAAATCAGAGTATATCCCCAAGTCACCTGTTCTCCAATTTGTGACTTTCTTTTTGTTGGCACTTTTAAGGAACCATGCCCTACAGGTACCAAGCCCTTTTTGTTGTGTTATTATTTTTTTTCCCCCTATGCCTTCTATAATTAGGAAATTCTGTCGAGCCACAACAAACTTTCCAGTTATACTTTGGCAAGAGAAGTCTAATGTGCCCATCCGTATCTTTATGTCTTGTAATTTTTCCATTATTGTTTACTTCTAAGCATTTAAATGTTTTGTAAATAAATATTTGCATAATTCCAGTTCAAGCTATGTAATGAAGCCTTTGAAAGAAGGTTACAGAGTAAGAACCATTACATCTTGCAATTGTAATTTAATATGAGTCAGGAATATATCTATGACTAAGCCATACGGAATACAGTCTTAACCAAGATGAATGCTCCTTTCGCCTTGGCAGGGGTGGCTGCTTTTATTGCCAGTATATCACCAATCGCTGCCAGCAAATGCTGGCTAGCCTTACCTGGGACCATTAATTTTCCTACAGTAGTGTAAAAAGTACTTGGCACTTCCTAATGTCTTTTGTTTTGTACATATAGAGCACCATGAATGGCCTAAAACCTTTAGACAAAATACAATATCAAAGAAATGGGACCTGAGGGAACACACAGTTTACCTTTTAAATCATCATTTTCTTTATTCCGGTAACAAAGTTAACCAATACCCCTACTACCCAAATGAAAAAGTAATTGGCCCCATATTTTCAGCACTTGGTTGCAACATATTTATCAGACGTAATCACAAATAAGTGCTTCCTATAATTGGACTTCTGTCTTTCACATTGCTGTTGAGGAACTGTAATCCATTCTTCTTTGCAGAACTGCTTTAATTCAGACACATTGGCAGGTCCTGCCACAGCATCTCTATTGGGTTCAAGGCAGGACTAGGTGTCTCCAATACCTTAATTTTGTTTCTTCTGAGCCAAGGCTTGCTTTTGTGTTTTGTGTCTTGCTGCATAACCCAATTATGCATCAGCTTGATTTTACACATGAATAATAGGACATTCTCCTTAACAATGTTTTGGTAAAGTGCAGTATTCATCGTTCCTTCAGTAATGGAGGCAAAAAGATAGTACCGCTCTCATGTCTCATTGTAGGTATGACATTCTTACTGTTGAAACAAGTTTTACTTTTGAATTGTCTATCTATAGGACATTTTTCCAAAGGGCTATCCAGGTGTTTCTTTGAAAATGCAAGACTGATGATATTCTAAGACAGTAGAGGTTTCCACATCGCTACTCTCCATTGTTCCCCAATATTACTTCATCTCTTTCTTGTCATGGAGTCATGAGTACTGACTTTAGCTAAGGCTAGAGAGGCCTGCAGTTCTTTAGATGTTCTTCTGGATTCCTCTGTGACTTCTTGAGTGTGTTTTCACTTTGTTCTTGGAGTCACTCAATTCTTTATCCTAGAAAGATTCTGTTCCATTCTCTTTCCCAAATGCTCTTAATTTGGGGACAATGGCTCTTCATCTGATGCAGTGGAGTCCCCGAGCCTTAGAAATAATTTTGTAACCCATTCCTGATTGGTAAGCTTCAGCAGCTTTTTCCTCATTCCTTCTGGAATTTCCTTTGATCAAAGCATAGTGTTCTTTTAGAACAACTGTGGTGACCACTTCAATGTCACGGTAGGTGTCCATATATGGTAAGGTTTAGATTCAGAAGGGTTGACTGCAATCAATTCTGGATTTGTTCATTCAGCTATGTTTGTGACATTTGTGAAAAACTATTGGGGTAATTACCTTCTCAAATGGGCAGTACAGTGTAAGAAAAGCACTATATTGCGCCCGACCCAGCACAGACTTGACACAGGAGGCACATATAAAATAAAAAGACATTTATTTTTCTTCAGCTGGAGGGCACGTCTTCCCTGTAATCCCTCCAGCCACAACACAGTCCCAAGCACTAATCACTGAGTCACCACACTCCTCTCTTTCACCACCACTCCCCCACAGCTTTGTCCTCCTTCCAGCCGACTCTGCCCGCCGAGTGGTGGTCGCTGGCTCCCTTTTATCAGGCACCCGGAAGTGCTCCAGGTGGTCGATTGCCATCATCCGGCTGCACTTTCGGGTAAGGCGAAACCAGTGCCCAAAAGGGGCCAGCCGCTCCTGTTGCAGCACCCCGTGGCGGCGCCTGCTGAACCCCACAGAGCTGCACAGAACTCCAACCCCCATGAAGCCCTGGGGGAGTCCGTGGCACCGCTGCAACCCAGGGGTGCTGCTATCTAGCATCCAGGGGGAGATACTGGGCTTCACATTCCTGTCCCCCTGGCAGATGTGGTGAATGGGCATCCCGGCCAGGCATGGGCTCCAGCCATCCATCACAACAGGTAGTTAGATGACTTTATTTGTTAGATATATTGTGTAGCATTTTAGAAATGGTGTCAATATATATTCTCTGGTTCCCTTTATCTAATATTAAACTTTTCTAAAGATCTGAAGCTCTTCATTGTGACAAATGTACAAAAATAGACAATGTCTTGAAGGGGTTAGATCCTTGTTTCACAGCATTTTGTTATGTTTTTGGCCCAGCTTTGGGTAGGAACATGTTATTAACGTCTGTCTTTACAGGTGACAACATATCAAAACCTTTGTGTTTCAGCCATCCTGAATTTGTTCACCTATTTATGTCTCATCCTTCCACTTGAGATGCATCAGACCTCCTTCAGTCACATACTGTATCTAAAAATTTGCATCAGCCCTCCAGGATTCACAAATCAGGCAGTGTGGGTCAGGATTCCTTGAGTTAGTGCTATTAATTCAATTTTGTTACTTTTGTATCCTAAACATTCACAAACCATTTGAAAGAAAGCAACCTTTCATTCAGGTTAAAAGAAGAGGCAGTTCTATACATTCACCCAAAAGATTTTGTTAAAAATTTCTTTGTGTGAGTAAGTGTTTCTGCTAAAACGCTCTACTTTGCATTGCTTTCTGAGCATGTGCAACCAGGTTCTCGTCATTCAGGTGGTGTTCCGCTCATACAGTACATTGTCCCTGCTGGGCTCAAAGTCATTTCTAAGGTAACCACCAATTTGCTTAGTGCATAAACAGAAGTTGCATCAAGTCTACACTTTTCTTTATCAGCTTGGTTCATATGTCAGAGCACTCTTTCTTGATTGTTCTTCAGCATTTATAGTTATTCCCAATTGCTTAAACACTTTATCTTGAACAGTTGGCTAGATAACAATTTATTTTAATTTAGTCCTGACAATTCTCACACCATTGCCAGAATTACAAACTGTGTTTGTTTCGTTAGTGTAATATCACAGATTGGTTGCACAATCTCATCAGATCTTCAAACACAAATCCCATTAGTAAAGCACACTTGTCACCATACAACTAATCTGAAAACACTCCTCTCTCTAATCAAACACAAGGTGTCAAAATTTAAGCTCAATTAGCACTCGGCTCTCCAGCTGAAAACACTGTGTGTCAAATTGCTTCACACTTGATTACTGCTTGTAAATGAAGCTGTGTGTGTGTTTACTGTGGTTGTTTTTGGATGAACTTACAATGGATAATAGACAGGGAGCCAGAAAAGCAAGAACTATGATATCAGATGATATTCATGCTACTGTGATTGACCATGTGCTTGTCCATGGTTTGACAATGAGAGAAGCTGGGTAACGAGTGCATCTGAATCTCAGTCACTACACAGTTGTTTCCATAGTCTGTACCTTCAGAATTGAGAACAGGTAAAGCACTTTCCCTTTATGGCATTTAGCAGACTTACATTGCATAACTACAGTGACAGCCTCCCTGGAACTGTGGAAAAATGTTCAAATTGCCAGTATTGGATAGATCCTACACAGAGATTACACTGTACTGATAACTTACACTGTGTTGTACACTGGACATTGATTGCAGCTCTCAAAGATGCATTTTTTTGTATGAGTGTGTGTGTGTAGAACTGAAAGGAGACCTCATAGTGGAGGCAGACAACAACTTCTGTCGGACACACAAGAACAAGAAACAGTGAATATGGTCATGGCCAACAACATTATTTTTTTACAGGAAATTCAGAGCTGAGTCAGAAGATCAGCAAACATTCCAGGGTATAAATCAAATCAGTATTTCTACTATTGACAACCTGCTATATTGTAACAACCTCAACAAGAAGCAGATATACAAAGTCCCTTTTGAAAGGAATTCAGCTCAAATCAGGACCCAGTGCTTCAATATGTACAGGTAAGATCATTGCAAACTCATACAGTATGTAGGAGCAGGTCATGATAAAGTAAAAAGTACAATACTGATTTAGTGTACATACAGTATAGCCAGTGACAAGCCACATGAGTACATCTTTGTTGATGAGGCTGGATTTAACCTCACTAAAAGAAGTTTTCAAAGTTCAAGATTTTCAAATTTGTTCTTGCCACCATATTCCCCCTTTCTCCACCCCACAGAAGAATTTTTCTCGGCAGGGTGGTGGAAGGTTTATGAGCAGAATCTTTATGACACAGGCAATCGTCTGTGGGCCATGGAAGAAGCCAGTGGGGATATCACTTTAGAGACCATCCAAGCCTGGATGAGACACAGCCAGGCATATTTCCCTCGCTGACTTAGAAGAACAAACATCTTGTGTGATGTGGATGAGGCTTTGTGGCCTGACCCAGCCCGGAGACATGAAGCTGATGAATAATGTCTGTAATGTACAATATTTGGCAGGCATTATTCATCAGCTTTATGTACATTTTCCTACAGTTTTTTTGTCATTTACAGGCTTTTTATGTACTGTAACCTTTTTTATTTTACAGTAGTTTTACAGCATAAATAGAACATTTTTTTTGTTTTTGCATGAGTTTACATACTGTTGCATTTGGAGCAGTGCATTTGAGGAAAATTCAAATTTGAAACTTGGTCTTGCACATGGTGTATCTGTACACTTTCATTATTGTATGTTGAGTATTATTATCTTATATATCTTATCGTATATTATCAAAGAGGAGAACATGGCACTGCTCACAGGCTTCTGAACAAAAGTCCACAATGTCATATTCATCATTCCGTTGCTTATTAGATTTAGTTACCAGTCAGGTTTAGGAGAGCAATCTGCCAATAATGAGTAGGTTTAATGTCCATCTTCTTTGATTATTTGGCCTAGTAAATGCAGGTGTTAATTTCTTGTGAATTTCATATTTTTGTTGTTTACTAAGTTCCCACCTTTTGTTATTTCTATTTTTGGTTTCTCTGTACATAAGATCATATTCTTTCTTTGATTGTTTTCATTAATTATTTAATTTATAATGTGTTTCTCTGTATTTTCTCTTGTTCTTTTGATACCTTCTCTTTTGTCAGTGGAACCCAAACAGGAGACACCACCCCCATATAGTGTGTAAAACTCAGGCCAAGCAGTAGCGCTGAGGTACCGATCGTAGGCATACAAAGTACACATGCAGACAGTGAGACAGTTTCCAGAGGGAGCTTTTATGGGGTGGAACCGGAAATAGTACAATCATGAAGGAAATTAGGATGATGGAGGAGCGGGGTGATGAAGGTGACGTCAGCATGGAGAGCCAGATAGGAGGACCAGACATGAAGTCATCACGGGGGGACTGAAGACAGATGCGGAAGTACGTTGGTGGGGAGTCATCTGTGTACATTTTGTCGGGTTTCGTTTCTTCATTTTTCCTGTTGAAAAGAGAGAAAGGCATTAGCGCGCTGTCCAGTAGTCCCCTCCTGCAGACTTCTACGCTCTGTGGGGCTGTTGGCTGCCCCCTATTTGCGTTTGTGTATGACAACCTTTGGATTGTCTTGTTGGCAATATCTATTGTTCTTTTGAACAGTTTTGTTTTTTTTTTTCTGTCTTCATAATACTTTCTTTCATTAATAAAGAATCATACTCCGATTTGTGTGTATAAGCCAGGGTTTTCACAAGTTCTCTCTCTTCTGAATCCTTTTTGATATATCTTGAGACTTCTTTTGTATTTTGAATTTTTAAGAGCAGCTTCCCATTTTTAGGCTGCAAGTAACAATGATTTGTAATGAGGGTATTCTAGGTAGGGCTGTGAAGGTTCTAGCACTTGTGCAGGAGTATTTTGGAGGCATTGCACCAATTTCACAATGTTTAAAATTTTAGATTACAACAACACATAGTTTTTTTATCATTGAAATTATTAAAAGCAAGTAACATTCCATACAATAAAATCAAACATAGCAAAACTAAATTCAATTCAACCCCCACCCAAGAGATAGAGAGGAAGGCCAACAGCCAGAGTAAAACTTTAAGAGTAGAAAAGAGTGAGGAGAATACTTTTCCCCAATATCAAAGTTTATTCTTATATGTCATTGATTACATCCTGCCCAGGTTGAAAAAAGTTTTGAATAGATCCTCTAAGTGAGAATTAGATTTTTTCCAATTTTACAGAGTATATAACATCAGTTAACCACTAACCTAAAAGAGGTAGGCTAGGATTCTTCCAGGTGAACAAGAGAAGTCAACGTGCTAGTAATAGAGAAAAGGCAATTACCGTTTATTTGTCCTTCTCCACTTTAAGCCCATCTGGGAGTCCACCAAACACAGTGGTTAATTGATATGGGGGGATTGTGACGCCAAGGCTGTCTGAAAGGCATTTAAAAATGTTCGTCCAGAATAATGTTAATTTGGTACACGCCTAAAACATATGACCCAATGAGGCTGGAGCTTGATTGCAATGTTCACTGGTTGGATCTATCTTGCATTTGAAACATCTTGGACAATTTTAAACAATGTAGATGTGCTCGATAAAAGATTTTAAGTTGAATAACTGTTTGCTTTGTGCATATGGAGCTAGAGTGAATTCAGTGCATGGCTTCCTTCTACTCCTTTTCTGAAATGTTGAGCATGACATCCTTTTCCTACTGTACTCTGGGATCTTTGAAAGGAAGGGACTTTAAAATGTTTACATATATTATAGAAATGCTATCTGTTTCCTCAAAACTGATCAATATTTCTATCGAAATAGAAATAGGTGGGAGATGAGGAAAATTGGGCAGATTTTGTTTAGTAAAATTTCCAATTTGGAAATAGTGGAAAAATGTGTTGATGGAAAAGTTAAATGTGAAGTGTAATTGTTTATCTATGAACAAATCTTTAAGTGATTTAAACCCATATGTTTTCCAAACATTAAAACTGTAAGTATGAAAAGGTGTAGAAAGGTGGTTATCGTGTAGAGGTGCCACAGAAAAGCTTGTCTATCTTGAAGTGCTTCCTACATTGGTTCCATATTCTGAGTGAAAGACGGACAATTGGGCTGTTAGTGTATTGATGATAACTTGTATTTACTGGGGCACAAAACAGGGAATATAAAGAAGTACTGCAGGATTTTATTTCTTTTGCAGAGCAAACCTGTGTGTGTTCATTTATTTGTGTCAATGTCCAGGTTTTTATAGCTTGTATATTTGCCGCCCAATAATAAAGATAGGTAGAGCCATGCCACCTTCTTCTTTAAGTCGTTGTAGAGTTGCACTTTGAAAGTGTGGATGTTTTGAAATTCACATAAATGAGGTCATGATTGAGTCTAATTTCTTAAAAAATAATTTGTTAATGTATATGGGGATGCTTTTAAATAGAAAAAGAAGCTTAGGAAGAATATTCATCTTGACAGTGTTAATTCTCCCTGCTAAAATGAGATGGAGGGTAGACTATCTATACACATCTTAAGTTTTTTCATGCAGACAGCAAAATTTTGTTGAAAAAGAGCTGTATGTTTACTTGTGATGTTTACCCGTAGGTATTTAAACTGATCTGAGATGATGAAAGGGAAGGTGTCTGATCTAATGTTGTGTGCTAGAGAGTTCACTGGAAAAAGCACTTTAATTCAAATTAATTTTGAGTCCAGATATCTTTTGAAATTCTGCTAGTGCACAGTATTTTGTGGATCTGATATATATACTGTGTATAGTACCATATCATCTGCATATAGTGATATTTTCTGTGCAAGTGCTTCTCTGATAATCCCCTTTATCTCAGAAGCATGTTCAAAGTGAAAATCCAATGGCTCAATGATGATTTCAAATAGCAGTGGTGACAGGGGGCATCCTTGACAAGTACCTCGTTCTAGTTTGAAGTAGTCTGAATTAATGTTGTTATTACAAACTGAAGCTTCTGAAATGGTATACAGTAGTTTGATCTATGCACATATATTCAGGCCAAACCCAAATGTGTGCAATGTACTGAAGAGGTAGTCCCATTCAACCATATTGAATGTTTTTTCTGCCTCCAAAGATAATAAGATCTCAGGGGTGTTAGACTTTGTGGGCTATGATAAACAGGCATTGAAGATTGGAAGCTAAGTGTCTGCCTTTAATAAATCTGGTATGGTCTTGTGATATTACCGAAGGAAGCACTTTCTCAATTCCTTCTAGCTAGAACTTTGGAGAGTATCATAGCATCATTATTCAGAAGTGAGATTGGTCTGTATGATGCACATTGTAATAAGTCCTTATTTTTCCTAAGAAAGATGGTAATTAATGCTTGGCGAAAAGTTTGAGGTAGCATTTTATTGTCTCTGGCTTCTATAAATGTTGCTAATAAAAGAGAAGCTAACTTAATTGAATTTTTTTTTATAAAATTCAGCAGGGTAGCCATCAGGGCCTGCTGCTTTCCCACTCTGAAGTGAGTTTATAGCATCTAGTAATCCTGATCTCTTACCATTGGTTATAGCATTTTCCTCCCAGGCACAATATATTACACAGATTATTTCTTTCATGTTCAACCTTTTACGAACCTCTACAATTGTACAGACTTATTATTGCATATCGTAAAAATAAAAATGTAAAAGGCATTTTAATACAGTAGAGTCTCGCTTATCCGACATAAACGGGCCGGCAGATTGTCGGATAAGCGAAAATGTCGGATAATGGGAGGTGTTAAGAAAAAGCCTATTAAACGTCAAACTATGTTATAATTTTACACATTACGAGCCTAATACAGTGAAACCTCAGTTCACGAATATCTCTGGATACATACAAATCGGGTTATGACCAAAACGTTCGCCAAACTTTTGCCTCTGTGCATGACCACACACTCTGTATAGGAACAAGCCAGTTTCCCTTTCAGTTTGTGCGCACCGATGATTTCCGCACGTGTTCAGTCTCTCCCTGTGCATTCCCTGTGCAGCGTTAGAGAGAGAGCAAGAGAGAGAGACACAGACAGACACATGCACACGCAAGAGATAGAGACACACGCACACACACGCGAGAGAGACACATGCACATGCGTGAGAGAAAGAGAGACACGCGCACACACACACGTGCGAGAGGAAGAGTAACACACACACGAGAGAGAGACACACACGCACACACACACGCGAGAGGGACACACACACGAGAGAGACGCACACACGCAGGCACGCACACACACACACACACTTGTGAGAGAGAGACGCATGCACACACACACATGCGTGCGAGAGACACACGCGCGCACATGCACACACACACGTGGCGTGAGAGACACACACACCAGAGAGGGCCAGCCACATAATTCACTGTAATCATATTCTACAACAAAACAACAGAAAAATTTAACTGAAAAAATGAACTTAGCAACAAAAAATAGACTACGCTCACGCTCGCAACTTGCAGTTCTTCTTGCCAATTGATGCGTTTTTTTTTTTGCGGTGGGACGTCGGATAATACAGAATGTTGGATAAGCGAAGGTTGGATAAGCGAGACTCTACTGTATATGCATCTTGTACAGTTAAACAAGTTAATAAATGTGCTTGGGTGGTACCTTTTGTACATAAAAAATGATTTATAACAAGTTTTCCAATGTACGATTACCCATTTACCAGGCTTTTCAATTAGTTTCGATCAATTGTATTTACGGTTTTCAATGTACAGCTTGTGGTATGATATATGTAGTGGAAACAAAGAGTTAATTAAGGGCACATTTCATTCAACATTTGAGGTTAATGGAACATCAGGGAAGGGATACTCGCTTATATAAACATATTGCACAACCTAACCATTTTCCGCATATGTTTGGCCTGGAACATGAGAGTTACTGGACCAAAACTCTCAGAATAAAAAAAAAAGAGATTTTAGATGGATGCATTGGACACCTATTATGGACTTAATGAGATATAAAAAATTATCTTTTAGTATTTTGTTTTTATATTTTTCTCTTAAGTAACTAAAACAAAAATTGAATATATTTAGTTTCTAAATAAAGGGTCAGTGTGCCAGTGCGCAAGCTGAGAGACTCGCGTCCAATTCCTCTGAACTGAGAGTATCTAGTTGTGGTATCTATAATGTATCGCAAAAATTCATTAGATTGTGTCTTGTTTTCTTTACACTGAGTAGAATATAAGGACTTATAGTAGTCTCTAAATGTGTACGTTATATTTTTATTATCAATAGTTTTGTCTCCGTTTGTGTTGGTAATTATTGGTATTGCAGTGCAAATTTCCTGCTTGTGGATTTATTGAGCTTAGATCTTATTATCCTTCTCTCCGTGTTCATAGTAATGATGTTGTGATTTAAAAATATTCCATTTCTTTTGTTGCCCAGAGGTTGAGTTCTGATTGCAAAGCCTGTCTCTTTCCTATAAAGTGCCTCATTTGGGAACCTAGCATGTTCTTGATCTATTATGGTAATTTCACTGATTAACTCTGATGTCTTCTTGGTTTCCGGTTTGTTTTTGTGGGAGAGATATGAAATAATTTGTCCTCTTAAAAATGCCTTCAGAATTTTCCAGAGTATTCTTGCAGAGACCTCTGAGGATGTATTTGTCTCTAAAAAAAATAATTTGCTTGGATATAAATTATGTATAGTTCTTGTCAGTTAATAACAGGTAGTTAAGACGCCAGGTACGAGATGAGTATGTGGGGCACAGTGATTTGAGCTCCATGATCAGTGGGGCAAGGTCAGAGATAAGAATAGTGTCGTACTTGCAAAATTTGATTGTGGGAAAAAATTGTGGGCAGCACGGTGGCGCAGTGGTAGCGCTGCTGCCTCGCAGTTAGGAGACCTGGGTTCACTTCCTGGGTCCACCCTGCGTGGAGTTTGTATATTCTCCCTGTGTCTGCGTGGGTTTCCTCCGGGCGCTCCGGTTTCCTCCCACAGTCCAAAGACATGCAGGTTAGGTGGATTGGTGATTCTAAATTGGCCCTAGTGTGTGCTTGGTGTGTGTTTGTGTGTGTCCTGCGGTGGGTTGGCACCCTGCCCAGGATTGGTTCCCTGCCTTGTGCCCTGTGTTGGCTGGGATTGGCTCCAGCAGACCCCCGTGACCCTGTGTTCGGATTCAGCGGGTTGGAAAATGGATGGATGGATGGATGGAAAAAATTGTTATCTGTAAAGAAATAATCAAATCTTGTGGAACAATAAGGTGCTGGTGAGATGAAGGAATATGCTCTTGAGTTTGGATTTAGAAATCTCCAAGGGTCTGATAAATTAAGATCAATTACAAACTGTGTAATTGTTTTTGCAGTGTTAGATGTTATTGCTCCTGTGGCTAAAGACCAGGGGCCTCATGCATAACGCCGTGCAAAGAATATAACACTATAACATGGTGTACAGACAAAAGCGGAAATGTGCTTACACACAAAAAAATCCAGATGTATAAATCTGTGCGAACGCCAATGTCCACGTTCTTCTGCTACATAAATCCCGGTCAGCGTGAAAAGTAACGCACGTGCACGCACCTGCTGTCCCGCCCCAACTCCTCCCAGAATTACACCTCATTGAATATGCAAATCAATATAAATAGCCCTTAAGCTCAGCATTCTATGAAAAGGCAATGGCAAAAGCATGGGGGGAAATAGAAGAATTTGGGTTAGGGTTAGGGTAGAAGAATAGAATAGAAGAATTTCAGTGAATACCAAGTGGAGGCAAGGAAAAACATACTATTTGTTGGTTTAAACGGTGGTATAAATAACAAAAAGTAGTTGATTGAGTGACAAAGAGTGTTGGAGAAACTCAAAAGCTCAAGTTCACAAAGTTGCATAGTGCCCGAAATAAAAAAGAAGTTGTTAGATATCAAAGTCGCTGTGAAAAGGCGAGTCGTAGCCCACCGTCTGAGTGTCATATGAAAGCTTATTAGGGTACAGAGAAAAAAAAAATAGGCACACAGTGGGGAAAAAAAGCATGAAATGTCAACTTTTATCTCTAAATTTCCACTTTAATCACGTAGTTTATTTTGTCATTAAAGTAGAACATCATAAACTTCATCTTAAAATCGTTTAATTTACTAGTTTCTCAAATCCCATCATAACTAAAGTAGCACGTTAAATGCTTTGTTTTGTATTTGATCTTCTATGTGCTCTATGTGTGTGAATCACTACGTGCTCCTTAAACAGGCTTTCTATTCCTCCAACAAGACACAGAATCCATTACATTCGTGATATTACAGCTCTCTGAATAATTAAAATACTGAGATGTATACTTGATATCATTTTCATGATGATAGGAGTTAAAGTATGTTATTAAACATGGGAACACAGTGGCGCAGTGATTGTTCATGCCTCACGCAGGATGCTTGCTGCGCCGTGCGCGACCTTTGATTAAATAATTTATTGTAGCAGCACTGTCTCTTTCAAACATACTAACCCCCCAATTCTTGTCCTTACTTTTCTTTCTCCAAATACCCAATCGCCACACAATCAGCTCTGTAATGGACGTTAAGCCATCTGTAAGCTTAGAACGCCGATTCTTCAAAACTTTTAAGGAACGTTGAAATATCTTCGTAGTACATGTTAAATTATTCTGTCCATCCAGTGTCGCACAAGAATAGGCAGGAACAATCCATGAACGGAGCACCAGCTCCATGCTAGTGCTGCGACACCGTGTCCTCACATGTTTACTTATTAACAATATAGATTATTTAAATTAAGTTAAAGTTTTATCTGTATAATAAACATATTTTGCTGCATTTCATCTTAAAAATGATATCGTCATCATATGTAAATACGTGCTTTATAAAATGGCTCAGGTTGTGCAATACTTTAACTGTATCGGAAGTTTACATTGAGGTAATTGTACTTATAAGTACAAACAGTTCTACAAGGAGCAGTTGATGGACTGATTGAGTGCGTTTATAGTTCTTGGGATGAAACTATTTCTGAACTGTGAGGTCAGTACAGGAAAGGCTGTGAAGCGTTGAGGCAGCATGTGCTTGATGCTGTATACTGATAATTCTCTTTCCGATCAGCTGCTGTATACCTGTGATTCCCCACTTAGATACAATGATATAAATACTCCGAGTGCTGCAGCGAGAGTAATATGGAAAAAGATGATCCGCTGTGGCAACCCCTAACAGGAGCAGCTGAAAGGAGAAGAAGATGCAGTGAGCGTAACAACGCTAAAGCAGTTATGGTATTTGGAATACTATGGCTATTCCCTGGACCATTATAGTGCTACAGGTTAATTACAATCAGATGCATTACACTAATAAACAATATGCAGTTAATTTCAGTGTATTTATAAAGCCACTTCAGGAATGTGGGTCTAAGAAAGAAAGGGTAACCACACAGGAACAGTAGCACTGCTTTGACGCTGGGTGCTGCCAGTCTGCAAAACTGAGCGGAGAAATTGCGTATGCCAGGGTATGAGGTACCATGGAAATGTGCATGGCTAAAGCAGCTATTGTATTTAGAATAGTTTGACCATTCTGTGGACCATTATATTGTTATAGGTTAATTACAATCAGATGCATTAAACTAATAAACAATATGCGGTTAATTTCAGTGTATTTATAAAGCCGCGTCAAGGATGTGGATCTAAAAAAGAAAGGGAAACCACACTGGAACAGTAGCACTGCTCTGACGCTGGGTGCCGCCAGTCTGTAAAACAGAGAGGAGAACTTGCGTACGCCAGGATATGAGCTACCGTGGAAATGCGCATGGCTTTACGCCAAGTTTAGGTTTTATACATCGCGATTTGAACGTGGAAACGTTTGTACACAACATTTTTGTGCGTACAAACCGTTTATACATGAGGCCCCAGATCTATCTAGGTCTGGATTTAAAACACAGTTAAGGTCTCCTGCCATTATAAGTTTGTGAGTGTTCAGATTAGGAATGGATGCAAATACTTTTTGGATGAAGTCTGTATCATCCACATTGGGTGCTTAGATATTTATCAAAATCACTTTACAATTTAAATAAATTACCCATAACGATTACATATTATCCTTCAGAATCTGATACTACATAATAGTTTTAGTTTTCCATTTTTTTTCATATCTATCCCCAGGGTCCTCTGAACCTTTACTAAAATTCTAGAGAAGTCTTCAATTGAATACGAACAGGAAAAGGAGCAAAAACTACAAATCTCAAATATTATAAAAAAAAAAAAAAGACGAGGGAAACCATCAAACCCCTGGATCACAGTAACAAAGCTATTTTCCTTTAATTTGATAATTTATTTGATAAAACAAACAATAACTAAAGCAGTGGAGAATCAACAAGAGGTGATTCCAACAAGTCAACGCAGAGCAAAGAAAACCTATATATCCAAAACCTAGATAGATAGATAGATAGATAGATAGATAGATAGATAGATAGATAGATAGATAGATAGATAGATAGATAGATAGATAGATAGATAGATAGATAGATAGATAGATAGATAGATAGATAGATAGATAGATAGATAGATAGATAGAACTTTATTTGTCCCCAAGGGGAAGCTAAGTTAATCAAAAAAGAAGCGTTTACAAGTAATGTCCATATATCCAAACAAAAGCCAAAACAGTGTTCACACATTAATGATGCCATGAGGGACACTAACCCTCAGCCCTTGTCAGTTGTGACATCAGGGGGCCCCAGATCCAACCAGAATCTACAAGATATCCTATATATTAACACAGGAAAAACTTAATTCAAAATTACAGCATATTTAATTAACAAAATAATTTACATCAAAACATGAAAAGAGAAAACAGAAACATAATAATACTTACTAAATAATAAATTAACATTAAAAGGTTAAACAAAAAGAAAAGAAATATAAAACTGTGGTAAAAACTCTGGCTGTAGCATAACATTATCATTTACATTTATTTATATTCTGAACAGGGTGGCAAAGAGCTTAAATTTGAAGGAAACCATTGGCTTGGCGCTGAGATGATTTTGGGTTAAGAGATCTCATGCACTCATTTTCGCTTTCGATGCTGTTTTTTTGATTATGAAAGCATATTATCATTATGCTTATGTTGTTTTTGCTACAACATTTTCAACGGTTTCTTCTGCTGCATAGTCTCTTTTTGGAGAATAAGCATCATTTTATGTATGTTTGTGGTTATATTATTTATTGGTTACTATGCCCAATGCTAGCCACATGACACTATGATCTTGTGACATTTTGAGTCATTATTATCCACCTATAAAAGATGGTGGAATTCTAATCCTAATATCCAAGTTTCTGAATATCACATTCTTGTATTTTAACAGTTGGTGAAAATATTTTCAAAGAGAGTTTTTTGGCATGTTTATTTGCTTTGTTTTTGTTTTTTTTTTACATTGGACTTTAATGACTTAATATTTTCTTGATTTGCTTTTGACTTTGGCTCATTTTCTGATTACGATTTTATCTAACATCATCTAGTCCTTGTAACCCTTTCTTGTGATGCCTGCACAGGTGACAATGCATCACAGCATATGCCTGCATATACAGTGGTGTGAAAAACTATTTGCCCCCTTCCTGATTTCTTATTCTTTTGCATGTTTGTCACACAAAATGCTTCTGATCATCAAACACATTTAACCATTAGTCAAATATAACACAAGTAAACACAAAATGCAGTTTTTAAATGATGGTGTTTATTATTTAGGGAGAAAAAAAATCCAAACCTACATGGCCCTGTGTGAAAAAGTAATTGCCCCCTTGTTAAAAAATAACCTAACTGTGGTGTATCACACCTGAGTTCAATTTCCGTAGCCACCACCAGGCCTGATTACTGCCACACCTGTTTCAATCAAGAAATCACTTAAATAGGAGCTGTCTGACACAGAGAAGTAGACCAAAAGCACCTCAAAAGCTAGACATCATGCCAAGATCCAAAGAAATTCAGGAACAAATGAGAACAGAAGTAATTGAGATCTATCAGTCTGGTAAAGGTTATAAAGCCATTTCTAAAGCTTTGGGACTCCAGCGAACCACAGTGAGAGCCATTATCCACAAATGGCAAAAACATGGAACAGTGGTGAACCTTCCCAGGAGTGGCCGGCCGACCAAAATTACCCCAAGAGCGCAGAGACGACTCATCCGAGAGGTCACAAAAGACCCCAGGACAACGTCTAAAGAACTGCAGGCCTCACTTGCCTCAATTAAGGTCAGTGTTCACGACTCCACCATAAGAAAGAGACTGGGCAAAAACGGCCTGCATGGCAGATTTCCAAGACGCAAACCACTGTTAAGCAAAAAGAACATTAGGGCTCGTCTCAATTTTGCTAAGAAACATCTCAATGATTGCCAAGACTTTTGGGAAAATACCTTGTGGACTGATGAGTCAAAAGTTGAACTTTTTGGAAGGCAAATGTCCCGTTACATCTGGCGTAAAAGGAACACAGCATTTCAGAAAAAGAACATCATACCAACAGTAAAATATGGTGGTGGTAGTGTGATGGTCTGGGGTTGTTTTGCTGCTTCAGGACCTGGAAGGCTTGCTGTGATAGATGGAACCATGAATTCTACTGTCTACCAAAAAATCCTGAAGGAGACTGTCCGGCCATCTGTTCGTCAACTCAAGCTGAAGCGATCTTGGGTGCTGCAACAGGACAATGACCCAAAACACACCAGCAAATCCACCTCTGAATGGCTGAAGAAAAACAAAATGAAGACTTTGGAATGGCCTAGTCAAAGTCCTGACCTGAATCCAATTGAGATGCTATGGCATGACCTTAAAAAGGCGGTTCATGCTAGAAAACCCTCAAATAAAGCTGAATTACAACAATTTTGCAAAGATGAGTGGGCCAAAATTCCTCCAGAGCGCTGTAAAAGACTCATTGCAAGTTATCGCAAACGCTTGATTGCAGTTATTGCTGCTAAGGGTGGCCCAACCAGTTATTAGGTTCAGGGGGCAATTACTTTTTCACACAGGGCCATGTAGGTTTGGATTTTTTTTTCTCCCTAAATAATAAAAACCACCATTTACAAACTGCATTTTGTGTTTACTTGTGTTATATTTGACTAATGGTTAAATGTGTTTGATGATCAGAAACATTTTGTGTGACAAACATGCAAAAGAATAAGAAATCAGGAAGGGGGCAAATAGTTTTTCACACCACTGTACATCCGTATCAGCACTCTGTCTCAACAAGCCAGTTTATGGGTGTGAATGGAATTTGCAAAATTTTGGAATATGGCAGAAATCCATGGAACAAAAAGAGACCCCAAATGGACACAGGGAGAATATGCAAATTCCACAGAGAGAGTGATTAGAATAGGAACTGAACCTAATGCTAGCTACTTCATCATTTTGTTACCACTTCTTCATTTATTTTACATTTTATTTTCTGGTTTTGTTATGTTTGTAAAAAAGAAAGAAACTACAATTGTTATAAATTGGGTTGAACTTTTAGAAACTGATATTGTTAAATGTTTTACAGTATATCAGACCAATAATGGTCACTTTCTGTAACAGTTAGATTTTTTTCAATATTCCATGTTTGCTCTAAACAAAAAGTTTTTTCTCTGGGTCTTCCTCACTTGCATATCCCTAAGTCAAGTAAGTTCAGAATTTTTTTTTTCTTGTACCTGAAAATCTGATGCTGTCACAGTACATTGGTTAGCTCTGCTGTCTTACAACTTCAGAAAACTGGGCTTAAATCCTAGAGTTTGCAAGTTCTTTCTGTACTTGTGTGAGATTTTGTTTTCAGATTCTCAGGATTCTGCCAACACCTAAAAATATGTGTTTATACAGTATGTTAACTGGCAGCACTTAAGCTGGTGTGAATTTGTGTCAACCACTTCTTACGGTGACTTTGAAATGGAATAAGTAGATGTAGAAAATGGATGGATTTGTGGTTTTTCAGAGACACGTAATATAATCTATCCACTGCTTAATAAAACACTATGGTCTGTGTGTGCCTGTGTCCTGTCACTTAGAACAATATGATTGGCCAGTGTAGCTTTGGTGTGATTGGACAGTTTGAATTTGGAGGAAGTGTGCATGTGAGACACAAGAGAAAGACAAACAGCATAGGAGGCACACTGAGAAAGTCACTTTCAAAGACGGGAAGGTTAAAAGTTTACAGCAGGCAAGCAAAGCTCTTGGAAATGACACAGTCTGAGAAGCAGGCTACATGTGAACATGCCAGAGAGATGGAGAGGCAGTCAAGAGAGGTTCAGACATGTGAGGATCACGAGGAATGGCACGTATGGGGCAAATATTTTTAAATGTATTCCATTAATAGTAGTGTAGCTAATAAATCAATAAATGCCTGGAGCTGCTATGTAATAAATGGCAGACCTCGAGTAACTGAGAGCACTGTTAGGGAGCAGGCTGCATTTCTAAATATTATTATACATTTATATATAGGACAAAGATGTTTTAAAATATGTACATTAATACAACATATTCTGTTATGTGGGCTTTTGTAGCAAATAATTATATTTTAGTTTAAATTGGCCTAATAACTGATAATCTTTTTGCCTAATAAAAAAGCTAATATTTGCAACTACAGTGTTTAAAGGGAGATATAATCTTGTATTCCACGGTATCACACAGGACATGTTGCAGAATAATAACTATGCTGACATCTAGTGGATAAAAGGCTTCACTTCTCCTTTCCAGAGGGGATTTCCTTTAATGTTTTTGGCAGTATTTTATAATATATGGACTTCCATCCATCCATTTTCCAACCCGCTGAATCCGAACACAGGGTCACGGGGGTCTGCTGGAGCCAATCCCAGCCAACACAGGGCACAAGGCAGGAACCAATCCTGGGCAGTGTGCCAACCCACCGCAGTATATGGACTTATGGATGTAATTTTTTTTGAGATATGTCAAATGTACATTATACTTTGACTTATATCAGAACTTACAAAAGTCTACACTTTGAAAACATTAATTTTAAGACACAGTCTTTAAAATTAAAATATATAAGGGGTGAACTGATCTTCTGGCCATAGCAAAATACAATGAAAAAAAAAAACACAAGCCCCCTCACATTTTTCATATTTTGCTATGTTGCAGCCTTGTACTAAAATTGTTTAAATTCATTTTGTCCCTTATCAAGCAACACTCAGTATCCCAGAATGGCTAAGCAAAAATGGGACGTTTACCTTTTTTTTGCAAATTTATTAAAAATAAAAAATGGAATATCATGTGATCAGACCTTTCACTCAGTACTTCATCAAATCCCCTTTTGCATTGATTAACAGCCTGGAGTCTTCATAGGTATGGCACAACATGGATTGGGGGATTTCCTGCTGTTCTTCTCTGCATTTCCTTCTAAGCTTGCTCAGATTGGATGAAGACCATTGGTAGAAAGCTATTTTCAGGTCTCTCCAGAGATGTTTGATTGGGTTCGAGTCTGGGCACTGGCTGGGAAACTCAAGGACATTCACAAAGTTGACCCTAAGCCACTCCTGTGTTCTCTTTGCTTTATTCTTGGGGTCATTGTCCTGTTGGAAGATGAACCTTTGGCCCACTTTGAGGTCCAGACCATCCTGCAGCAGGTTTTCTCCTTGTCTCTTGCCCAGGCTCCCTTTTAAAGTGGCCAGGTACAGGTGCCACAATCACCAACTCCAAGGCATGAACGAAGCTCACATCTGCATGTGAATGTGCCACCAGCCAAGCACCTTAACCAACCTTGGAACGGCTTGTGCATGTTTTCATGTGCACCTGCTCCTGCCTGGAACTTGCATACATCAAATTATTTATTTAATTTAAAAATGCACAAAATAACAAACCTCACTCATCACAAGCTAGTAACATGCTCGGATAAATAGGGAGGGTTGGTAGCAGGAAAGGCATTAGGCTGTAAAAAATCACACCTATATCTCAACTGGAGAAGTCTAGTCAAAAAAATAGTGACCCAATATAAAAATGGAAATATCTATGGAGGTAGAAGAAGATGTTATGGAATTCAAACTGTATAAAGCACAATTGAGATGCATGCAGGTAGCAAAACAAGAAGCGCCATTAAAAGCAACTTCTCTATGCTAGCTATGATGGAATATGACTTTCTTCTGTGAATGGTGAACAATCAGGGAATAAGATGTTGTAATGAGAAGGGCCCAATCAGGAAAGAGCTATATAATAAGCAAAAAACAATCAAGAGTGTGATTGGAGGCTGCATCTTCAAAGGTCTACATTTTTACACATCCACACTGCAATGCTGAGTTGCTATTTTCAGAAATATATGGCTCTAGAGAGCACTTTTTAAATTATTTTTATTTTTTTTCCTTGGAGACTATTTCAGGCATCCCAGAGGGAACCAATAGCAATAGTCACATACAAGAAGAGCTCACAGTGTGCCCTGATTACAGGTACACTTATTCTACTAGCAAATATTTTGTGAAAGTTCAATTTGCATTGAGAACTAATTAAAAAAACTCCTACTTAATAAGCACTGGCACATTTTAAAAATGTACTTAAAATAGAGAAATAGTCTGTGTTACCTCAATTACTGATTAATTGACTTTTTCAAATTTATTTTTGACAGATTATAATAAATTATCATGGCTGTCTAATGATTACATCCATGTTGAAGATATAACTAACATTTGAAGTATAGATACCCCATATTCTCTTCAGCTGTTTGAACTCATCACTATGGCATTGTTATTTTCTAATTTACTAAAATAACTTGTTTTTTTTGTATTAAAAGCAGTGTATATTTTATTCATTAACTGTGGACACTAATTGTGATCCCAATAAGATCATCATTAAGAACAATTACCCTCTACCTCTGATTTTGTCCATCCTTGATCAAATTTCTGGGTCTTCTATTTTAATAGAGAAATGTAATTTGTGTTAAGGATGAGAATAAATCAAAACCTGCATTTAATACACTATCAAGTCATTTCAAGTACATGGTAACACCATATAGATCAGGCAATGCACTGGCTCCATTTCAGTTCCTTGCCAATAGCCTATATTTATGGCATTTTGATTGTTTTCTAAAGACTTGTACTCTTGTATTGAACATGTGAGAGGGGTGTTATCCTCACTTCAAACACTCGGTTTATTTAATAAATCATCCATCCATTATCCAACCCGCTATATCCTAACTACAGGGTCACAGGGGTGTGCTGGAGCCAATCCCAGCCAACACAGGGCGCAAGGCAGGAAACAAACCACGGGCAGGGTGCCAGCCCACCGCAGTTTAATAAATAAGAAAGGTGTGAATTCCATCAGCCCTCTGTAAGGTTTCTAGGTTATAACATATGTCAGTCAAGGGTTCAATTAAATGAATCCTGAGAAGGTTTCTGTCATTGTTAATTGGTAACCCCATGACAGTATTAAAGAAGTTCAATGTGTTGTGGGGTTTGCTAACAAAGAAAGGTACGCGAAAGGTACCCAACACACAACAGTTATATGATGTCTTGAACGACAAGTTCACTTCTGCTCCTGTTCTTCATCATCCAGATATGTCTTTGCCTATTCAGGTTGAAGTAGACGCATCCAGCATTGGTGTGGGTGCCGTTTTATTACAGCAAGTTCCCGACTCTAATAGATTGCATTTGTGTGCTTATTTCTGTTGTGTCTTGAATAATTAAATGTATCCTATTTAACTGACAACACCAAAGATACTAAATGACAATCAGTTACAGCTAAGTCATCTCTTTAAACCTTGAGGCAATGGCCACACAGTAGATCAGCCTTTCTCACTTTTGCTGGCTGTGGAATTTGACTTCATGATTTGCCTGTGGCTGGATTACCTAATTATTTCTTTGTTTTGTTCCCTGTGTTTCTGGATGTTTAGTTTTAAAGAGGTAAGAGAACTTTCTGCAGTAAATGGCATTTTGCTTCTGAGTGGAAATGTCATCAGATCACATAGTAGTGATGCAAGTCATCAGGATTAGTGATATTTAATAACTTGAGATATTAGCAAATTTGTGTTATCTATTTGATGAATAAAGTGAACTTATGTACAGTGGATTCAGAATGTATTCATACCCCTTTACTTTCTACACTTTATTGTGTTGTAGATTTAATTTTAAATGAATACATTTCCCATTTTTGCCCATCAATTCACACTCAATAACCCATTTCCATGAAGGCTTACAAATTTATTAAAAATCAAACATTGAAACCTTTCATTCATATAAGTATTCAAACCATTAATTCACTACTTTGTAGAAGACTCTTTGGCAGCACTTACAGCTTCAGTTTTTATTGGGTAAGTCTCTACAAGCTCCAATCACCTGAATTTGAACAGTTTATGCCATTCTTCCTGGTTGAACCACTCAAGCTCTGTTAAATTGGATGGGAAGTGTCTATAAACTGCTATCTTCAGGTCTCTCCACACATGTTCTATAGGGTTTACGTCTGGCCTTTGGTTGGGCAACTCAAGAACAGTCAGAGACTAGTCCTGAAGCCATTCCAATTGTTGTCTTGGTCCTATGCTTCTGGTCTGATGTCGTATGCACTCTGGAACAAATTTTCTTCAAGGACCACACTGTATTTGGCTGCATTCATCCATCCCTCAATTCTTACTAGTCTCCCTGTCCCTGCCGCTGAGAAATACCCCCATAGCATGATGCTGCCACCACCATGCTTAACCGTAGGTATGATATTAAGTAGGTGATGAGCATAGCCTGGATGTAGCACTCAGAGTTCTGCCCAAAGAGTTCAATCTTTTCCATCTAGCCACAATAAATGCCTGATTGATGGAAGGTTGCTGAGATGGTCATCGTTCTGACATGTTCTCCCACCTCAGCAGAGGGCTTCTGAAGTTCTGTTAGAGTGACCTTTATGTTCTTGGTCAATTCCCAGACCAAGGCCCCTCTTGTCCAGTTACTCAGTTTGGCTGGATGGCCAAATCTAGGAAAAACCTGGTGTTTCTAGACCTCTTCCATTTAAAAATTATTGAGGCCACTGTGCTCCTGGGAACAGTCAAAGTTTTAGAAATTTTTGACCTGATCTTTGCCTCAATGCAATTTGATCATAGAGATCCAAAGAGAGTTCCTTGATATGCAGTGTGAATTTTGGAGACTGTTTATGCACAATTGTGTGCCTTTCTAAACAATGTCTAATCAATTCAGTTTTCCAAAGGTTGACTCCAGTCATGTTTGAAACACATCTCAAAGATTATTAAAGCAAAAAGATCTGGAGTACCACAGCAAAGGGTCTGAATATTAATGGACAGGCATAAAAGAATGTCATTGTAATATGTACATGGGACAATACTACTACTAATACTAATAATACTAATGTATTGCATATTATAAAACATATTATAATCCACTTAACATGAAATAAACAATGCAGAGTAATAATTTTTTAAGTCTTTACTGTCACTAATTAAAACCTAGATGCAGAGTTAACCCATAGAGTGCAGTGTGGACAGAACAATTGGAAGAAGGTATCAGGAAGAGTATTGTGTGATCGAAAAATTAAGGCAAACTTTAAAGGTAAGGTTTTTCAGATAGTGTTAAGACTAGAAATGGCGTATGGAACTGAGACATGGGCAGCAAAGAGAGAGCAGGAGAAGAAGTTAACATGTGGCAGAAATGAAAATGCTGAGATGGATGTGTGGAGTTACAAAAAAGGACAGAATAAGAGATGAGACAATCAGAGGTACAACAAAAGTTGTAGAGATATCTAAGAAAGTACAGGAATGTAGATTGAAGTGGTGTGAGGAGAGACAAAGAATATGATTGGAATGGAAGTACAGGGGGAGATAAAGCGATGGAGGCAAAAGTGGAGGTGGATGGCTGAAGTAAAAGAAGATCTGAAGGAAAAGGGCTTGACTGGCAAGGAGAGGTAGGAGAGAGCTGTTTGGAGAAGGTTGATCAAGCACCTTGACCCCAGATAGAAGTGTGAAAAGATGAAGAGGAAGAAGTAAACAAGAAAGGGACTGTCAGTAATTAATAAAATGTCTATAGACTGCTAATCATTTCTTTTAATCAATGCCAAAACACTCACAAACTGAAATAATGGGAAAAATGTTGATATTCATTTTGAAACATGTTAGTGATAAGCTGTGATGTCTTTTACATCCTCTGTAATGCAATATGGTGAAAACATCTAACTAAGGTGCTGTTCTTTCAACAGTGGTGCAAATTTCAAGATGCAATGATGTACTGAGAGGAAACTAAACTGATTATGTTTCTATGTCCTTGAAAAATCAAACCGCAGGGTGTAACAGAACAAGTACACAAGTAAACAATTACAAGTCTCACAGTAAAAGTTCAAGTTAAAGCCTGGAGTGGCCACATCATACACAACAAAATGCCACTCAGCTTCACACAGTCATACCTGCAAGCCTGTCATGGTAGACAGGAAGGTGATTTAAAACATGGCTGTGTCTGAAATGCTACACAACAAATAAAAGAGCACCCTGACAACACTGTACTGCTTCAAGTCTAACTTTGGGATGCTGTTCTGCAGAGGATGATTAAAATTTCGCCCTGTAAAATTGATCTCTTTTTGGTAAGTTTTACATATATTGCCAGTTTGCCCACACACCGGGGGTCAGTTTTTTGCAAATAAATAAGCAATGCTGCCTTTCTACATAAAGCAGTCTTGACACAGCTTAAGTCAAGAATGTTAAACACTCAGGCCTTTGTGTAATGTACAAAGATCAAGCATTGTATCATGCTTAATGAATAATTGATAACGTATGCAGGAAAAGGTTTAAAAAATATTATTTTCTTTTCTAATTTTCAGTTGGTCATATAAAAGCTAACCATCAAATTTTATTCATGCTCAGCCTGTCACTCAAGTGTGTCAAAGCAAAATGAACTTGTTGTCTTTTACACTGTGCACACTCCTGAAAGCTAAGCGTCACTTTGAAAGTCTCATGGCATCCCTGTCAGTCAGGGCTCATTTACTGTAGCTTAGGCAGACGTTACTCAGTTTATCAGTCCCATGCGTGAACGCTCCCACTTGAGTAGCAAGTCAGATGGAAAATGTATGCCTGCCGCACATATCATCCTTAATGTTTTTTTCACTGTTTAGTGTCCTTTTGCGGCTAGGATTACAATGTACTCGGCACCAGTGAAAACAGAAATGGGTATTTAAGAATCAAAAGCAATCATTATGTTATGTTCTTATGATTTAAAAGCATATTTTGCCAGAGTAAACAGGCACATTGCTGTCTTTGTCAGAAATAGTTTGAGGCAACAGTCGTGTCCATTTAATTTGAATTTGATGAATGGAAAAATTTCTGCACTTATTACAATGTCAAAAATAATCTAGCAGATCAATACTGAAACTTATTAAGGGGTTCATATATGCTAATTCTGTTAAAATAAAACCCAGGTCTTGAAACAGTTTATCCCTTGCTGTTTGCCAAGCAGAATTCCAAATATTGCATACAAATGTTGCAAATAGAAGTTTAGTTTTATTATGCATAATGGAAAATACTGTTAAATTAATGACTTTTTAGGCAAAGTATTATCCAAGTGATACTACAAAGTAGATATATTTCATATAGAATATATAACATCTAAAATTACATTTAACATATGTTATTGCATTCATTGTTTATTGCTGGCACTGGCCTACTGTCATTAGTCTGTGGGAAACATGCACGCAAGAATCTCATTGAACTTTATACTTTTATTATTACTATTATTATATATTTGGATGATGCCAGGAAGATGTACAGTATAAGATTAGGACACCTTATAATTTTATCATTTCTTTTTACAGTTGGACCATGGGGAGGTTATGAGGCTTTCTTGGGTCATGCAGTGAGTCACGAGCACAAGTTGACGCACCAACTTTGTGGTTAAATAATATCAGAAGTAGATATACTTCATCTGTGTGTCTGTTTGTGTATAGCCACATATTTATTTCATCTTTGTTCAGAAACCACATGAGCCATTTTTGAGTCTTGGGAGAATTAAGCACACGGCAGGAGCTAACCTTGGATGAGGGTGCCAGTAAATAAAGATGTTTTATTCCAGGGTAATTTAGAGTTCTTTGCCAATCTAACCTGCACAGCTTTGGAATATACAAAGAGTACCCAGAAAAAAACTTAAAAACAGACAAAAGTAGAACATAAAACTTACAGATGAGCAGATAATATTGGTCTACAAGGCATCGGGACATGTATGTAGTAATGGGGGCATCTCTGTGCTCCACCCTTGACTAAAACAAAATGCAAAACAAAGGTCTTTATCAAAAGTATTAGGCTTATTACTAAACAATAAGCAAACAGTGGGGTAAACTAATGAGAAGCACAAAGTAACAGATAGCAAAACAAAACCCTGGTGCCTATCTGGGTCTCACTGTGTTATGGTTTGGTCCATGTCTACCCAGTGGTGTTCCTGTTCATGTGCCCACTCACAAAATAAAACATTATAAGCCCCCATTGTTTCTCTCTTTCATCTTAAACTCCCTGCCAGCCTGACCTCTTTCATACCAGGACCCAGTGTGCCAGTGGCAGGGTCTTCCCTTTAAACCCAACCATTCAGTTAATAATAATAATAGATTTTATTTATATAGCACCTTTCTCATGGTCAAGACATTTACTTCTAAAGGAATGCTTGAACACCATCTAGAAGTCCTGAAGACTTCTTTCCAGACCAGTACCAGAAGCTACAATTCATTGTGCATTACTGAATCCTACTGTGTATGTCATGAGCCAGGCACCCTTAGTGTTTCTGGCTTTGCCTGCAATATGTACCATATATACTTGCGTTTAAGTTCTCCCATGGATAAGTCAGGGCTTGATTTTACCTTATAATCTCCGGTATTTTATAATGTCGGCCGTATAAGTCGAATGCGGAAAACTCATGTCATTGGCCCAAGAGATTATGATATGCTAATGACCACCTGAGAGAGTAACCATGGAGCACGCTGCCTTTTTTTTCTATGTATTGTGTCTTCGTGACCACACGGTAATACCCAAACTATTCTGAAGCGATGTTTGCACTGTTTTGTGTTTTTTGTATCTCACACCTTCATACACCTTTATCGTAAGAGCATCCCTTATCTACGATGGAGTGTTCGATCAGAAGAGTATATGAAGCTGGTTTTAAATTAAATGTCATTGAAGTAGCGAAAGAAATTGGTAACTGCACTGCTGCAACAAAATTTGATGCGTCTGAGAAACTGATGCGAGATTGGAGGAAGCAAGAAGATGTAAAAAAAAAAATGAAGTGTCCCATTTTTAAACGGGTGTATAAGTTGGGTCTGATTTTATGATTGATTTTTTTGGTTTCAAGATCCGACTTATATGTGAGTATGCAATAATAAGACACACTGTTGTAACACCTAGCACTCCTGGTTTTCCATCCTTTCCTTAAAACCTTCTTGCTTGTCTAATGCCTGCCTACACACATTGCTACTACTGTGGGTTTTCCCATTGTAGGACAAGATGGGCATTGTCTGTTCTGATAGACTTTAGTGGCACACAAGGCCTGTTAAGAGAGCAAATTTAACAGGGATGCCCAAATCCAGCTTCACCAAACCCCTACTTACATTCCAAACTAAGCAGCTGAACTGCAGTTTGTACCAGTCTCAGCCCTGCACTTCATCTGATAACAACGGTGTAAATCAGAGTTGAACTGACATCTTTGCAGAGGTCCCTTCAGATCAAAGACGACACTGGAGTCCAAACAAAGAGCTATAATTCAAAGACTGACAACTGTGATAGACAAAATAACACTCCAATGAGAATGTATTGATTTTGTCGCTGGAAGTGACTTCGAATTTAAACATGAGTGATTAAGCACTTCTAACACGGGGTGAACACTCTGTGCACTATCTCCAAAATGACAACTTGCATTCTCTAAAACCTAAAAGATAGATAGATAGATAGATAGATAGATAGATAGATAGATAGATAGATAGATAGATAGATAGATAGATAGATAGATAGATAGATAGATAGATACTTTATTAATCCCAATGGGAAATTCAGCTGATGAGCTACACTTTCTTTGGGGAGCTGAAAACTGAGACCCACCCTGCCAAGCTAAACACTGTAGTAGTGGGCTGAGAAGACTGAAAAGCAGATATTACTTCAAGAATGGAACTTCAGCATCTGCACACTTGTGCCAGAAAGACTAATGCTTTTTTTTATGAAGTTATAAAGGACACAGCAAAGGACCTAAGCGAGGAATGAAGAAAATGCCATGGACCAATGACCATGTTGCAAAGAGAAAGAGTGCACTTCAAGTCAAGAGGAACCCTCCACTTGATATTGGACATCATTTTTAAAGACTTGGTATCGTAAAACTGTTTATCCATGCCAAGTTAAACTAGAACTCTAAATACAATACAATACAATACAATACAGTTTATTTTTGTATAGCCCAAAATCACACAGGAAGTGCCACAATGGGCTTTAACAGGCCCCTGCCTCTTGACAGCCCCCCAGCTTGACTCTCTAAGAAGACAAGGAAAAACTCCCAAAAAAAAAACCTAGTAGGGAAAAAATGGAAGAAACCTTGGGAAAGGCAGTTCAAAAAGAGACCCCTTACCAGGTAGGTTGGGCGTGCAGTGGATGTCAAAAGAAGGGGGTCAATACAATACAATACAATACAATACACAGAACAGAACAAATCCTCAATAAAAAAATAAAAAATTTTTTAGAAGTACGGAGCAGAATTTAACAGTAGATGATATGATAACTACATAGCCTATTCTATTTTATATTTGTCTGTCTGCTCTGTTTGTGTCCTGTCTTATATGTCAACATATATCTGTGTGCTATCATATTTCTATAATTCTTGTGTTCATCAATAAATTGTATTATTCTGTTTCTTAAAACGAGTGTGCTTCATTTACCTTAATATAAGTCTAATGGTCAGAAACCATCTCCTACAACATAAATAGTGAGGTAAACAAAGTAGGAGGCTTATTGAATTATTTAAAGGGAAAACTGACAATTAATTAACCAAGTAAAATCTCTTCATGTTCTTACACTAATAACGTAATGGATTCCTGGTCCTCTGTTACCTTTCCTGAATGGAATAGGCTTGCAAGGCTGGCACTCTGTCTAAACATACAAGTAGTCATCGACTTATAACCTATGCATCTTATGACCATTCGACTTACAACCGCTACCATATCAAATGACAGTTTTTGCCATGCCAGAACCATATGCTGTGACTAATTTATCTTGATCTCAGTTTATTATCTGCAGTGGTTTCGACTATGTTTGGTTAAATTTGTATTACAATTAGAGGAAAAAAAAGTCAATTGATCTCGACACAAAAATTAACATGATCAAGCAGTATGAGGGAGGAAAGAAAGTGAATGTGAGCGCATGTGATTTTAAATTATCCCATTGTAACCGCACTGCACACACTGTACTGCTGCTGTCTGGCTTTGAATCCAGTTAACCTCCAAAGCTTCAGAATTGTGACTCACGATATGCCACTTTGTGCAAACTGCCACAAAGGGGTAATGAAACGACACTGAACTCCTTGGTCTGTTAATGTTTATTATTAACAGACTGTCACACGCTCTTCCAGCTCCATGAAACTACCTCACTTTCGGTCCCCTTCCGATGACCTCAGTTCCGTCTCTCTGCTCCTAACATCATCTCAGACTACTACCTTCTACAACATCAACTGTTGGTCTCACTTCCTATCCGTTAATTGTACTTCCCGTATCGTCTCCATATAAATCGGAGCATTTCTGTTGAACTTTTGCTGAATGTTTGAGTTATTTTTGACCATTTTACTGTGCTAGAACCTAAAACCAGTATACAGCAAGGTACCCCAAAACTTAACCTGTGTCTCTGTGCTTTTTGTTTATCACAAGGCTTAAATGTCAAAGCAGAAAACATGTTAGTGCTCAACCTCTGCCACTACAATTCCTCCTGTCACAGCTAACACATTGAACACTTGAAGAGGCTCACACTAATGACGTAACATAACACAGACAAAGAAAGGATTCATGAAGCTGTTAAAGATTCGACACCCATGTGATAGTAACAGTAATAATGAAACAAAATAATAAAATGAAAAAAGAATTTAAACAAAAAAAAAGAAAAACTACACAATGTGCTAAAAGTGATGATAAAAGGTATATAAAACAAACAATATGACTTAAGGGAATTACTATACAGTACTATATGTACGGTCAGGTTTGAATACATACTGTATATTGGTCATTCTTAGGTCCAGATCTGCTTACGAATGGAATTGATTGTGATCATAAGTTGACAACTACCTGTAATAAAGTTTTGAGCCCAATCTATTAAAAGAAAACCGGGTAACACTAGTTTAAGCACTGCAAAAATGCACCATTTACTCATTTACTCTTATGCAACAAGACCTTAACAAACACTTCATTGGGTCTTCATAACGCTTACAAAGCATCAGTAAAGTATTGGTGTACGGACAAAAGCAGAAATGTGCGTACGCACAAAAAAATCCAGATGCATAAATCTGTGCAAGTAATACACGTGCATGCGCCTGCTGCCACTCCCAAACTCCTCCCAGAATTACGCCTCTTTGAATATGCAAATCAATATAAATAGCCCTTAAGCTCAGCGTTTTGTGAAAAGGCAATGGCAAAAGCACGGGGGAAATAGAAGAATTTTAGTGAATACCAAGTGGAGGCAAGGAAAACATGCTATTTGTTGGTTTTAACTGTGGTATAAACAACAAAAGGAAGTTGATCAAGTGACAAAGAGTGTCAGAGAAACTCGAAAGCTCAAGTTCATAAAGTCGCACACTGACAAAAAAAAAATAAGTTGTCAGATATCAAAGTCGCTGTGAAAAGGTGAGTCATAGCCCACTGTCTGAGTGTCATATGAAAGCTTATTAGGGTACAGAGAAAAGAAAAAAAATAGGGACACAGTGAGAGAAAAGCTCGATATGTCACCTTTAATCTCGAAATTTCCACTTTATCATAAACTTAATCTTTAAATCGTTTAATTAAATGCTTTGTTTTGTATGTGTTCTTCTATGTGCTCTATGTGTGTGAATCACTATGTGCTTCTTAAATGGGCTTTCTCTTCCTCCGACAGGACACAGAATCCATTACATTCGTGATATTACAGCTCTCTGAATAATTAAAATACCTAGATGTATACTTGTTATCATTTTCATGATAATAGGAATTAAAGCATGTTATTAAACATGGGAACATGGTGGCGCAGTAATAGTAACAAGCTGGCTCCTCGTCCAGAAATTGTTCCTGCCACACACAAGATGCTTGCTGCGCGACCTTCGATGAAATAATTCATTGTAGCAATACTGTCTCTTTCAAATGTACTAACCCCTAATTCCTGTCCTTCCTTTTCTTTCTCCAAGTAACCAATCACCACACAATCAGCTCAGTAATAGATGTTAAGCCATCTGTAAGCTTAGAACACCGATTCTTCAAAACTTTTAAGGAACATTGAAATATCTTCATAGTACATGTTTAATTATTCCATCCATCTATCCATCCAGGGTCACACCAGTCTCAGCAAGCATACAGTGCGAGGCAGGAACAATCTCTGAACGGGGCACCAGATCGTCGCTAGCACTGCGCCACCGTGTCCTCACATGTTTAATTATTAACAATATATATTATTTAAATGATGTTAACATTTTATCTTTATAATGTAATAAACATATTTTGCTGCATTTCATCTTAAAATGTTATCATCATCATATGTAAATACGTGCTTTGTAAAGTGGCAAAAGGTTGTGCAATTTTATAACTGTATCGCAAGTTTACAGTGAGGTGATTGTACTAATAAGTACAAACAGTTCTACAAGAAGCACTTGATGGACTGATTGAGTGCGTTTATAGTTCTTGGGATGAAACTGTTTCTGAACCGCGAGGTTAGTACAGGAAAGGCTCTGAAACGTTTGTCATATGAGAGCAGTTCAAATATTCAGCATGGCTGAGGCAGTGTGTGCTTGATGCTGTATACCGATAATTCTCTTTTCGATCAGCTGCTGTAGAGCTGTGATTCCACATTCAGATACAATGGGATAAATACTCTGAGTATTGCGTTGAGAGGAAGAACACTAAAGCACCTATGGTATTTGGAATAGTTTGGCCATTCTGTGGACCATTATATTGTTACAGGTTAATTACAATCCGATGCTTAAACTAATAAACAATATGCGGTAAATATCAGTGTATTTGATAAAGCTGCGTCAGGGATGTGGATCTAAAAAAAAAAGGGAAACCACACTGGAACAAAAGCACTGCTTTGACGCTGGGTGCCGCCAGTTTGCCAAACTCTGCGGAGAACTTGTGTATGCCAGGGTTTGAACTAGCATGAAAATGTGCGTGGCTTTATGCCAAGTTTAGTTTTTATACATCGCGATTTGAGTGTGGAAATGTATACAACATTTTTGTGTGTACAGACCATTTATACATGAGGCCCCTGGACAGGTCTTCAGCCACAGGAGCAGTAACATCTAACACTGCAAAAACAATTAAACAGTTTGTAATTGATCATAACTCATCATACCCTTGGAGATTTCTAAATCCAAACTCAAGACCATATTCCTTCTTCTCACCAGTATGTCATTGTTACTCAAGAACTGATTATTTCTTTATAAATTATATTTTTTTTGCCCATGATCATATCTTGCAAGTATTACACTATTGTTATCTACGACCACACTTCTCTGATCATTGAGTTCACATCACTATGCCCCAGAACTCATCTTGCAGCTGGCGTCTTAAATCCCTGTTATTATCTTGTTAGAACTGCACAAAATGTATATCCAAGCAAATTGTTTTTTTAGAGACAAATACATCCTCAGAGGTCTCTGCAGGAATACTCTGGGAAACGCTGAAAGCTTTTTTAAGAGGACAGATTATTTCAAATCTCTCCCACAAAAATAAACCGGAAACCAAGAAGACATCAGAGTTAATCAGTGAAATTACCAGAACATATCAAGAACACGCCAGGTTCCCAAACGAGGCACATTATAGGAAAAGACAGGCTTTGTAATCAGAACTCAACCTCTTGACAACAAAAGAAACAGAACAACTAATTTTTAAATCGTGACATCATTACTATGAACATGGAGAGAAGGCTAATAAGATCTTAGCTCAACAAATCCACAAGCAGGAAGTTCGCAATGCAATACCAGTAATTATCAACACAGACAGAAAAAATCATTGACCATAAAAGTATAATGCACGCATTTAGAGACTACTGTAAGTCCTTTTGTTTTACTCAGTTTAAAGAAGACAAGACACAATCTAAAGTGTTTCTTGAAGCATTACAGATACCACAACTAGATACTCTCAGTGCAAAGGAATTGGATAAACCTCTGACACTCTCAAAATTACTAGACACTATTAACTCACTTCAGAGTGGGAAAGCAGCAGGCCCTGCTGGCTACCCTGCCGAATTTTATAAGAAATTTTCAATTAAGTTAGCTTCCCTTTTATTAGCCACATTTATAGACACCAGAGACAATAAAATTATATCTCAAACTTTTCGCCAATCATTAATTGCCATCTTTCCTAAGAAAAATAAGGACTTATTACAATGTGCATCATACAGACCAATCTCACTTCTAAATAATAGATGTTAAGTGTGATGGATGGCTGGGGCTAATGCCTGGCAGGGACGCCCCTGCACCATATATACCAGGGGGACAAGGGTGGGAAACCCAGTATCTCCCCCTGGACGCTAGATGGCAGCCTCCCTGGGTTGCAGCGGTGCCTCTGACTCCCGCAGGGCTTCATGGGGGTTGGAGTTCTGTGCAGCCCTGTTGGGTTCCGCAGGTGCCACCAGGGGGTGGTGCAGCAAGAGTTGCTGGCCGCTTTTGGGCATTGGTCTCGCCACACCCGGAAGTGCAGCCAGGTGTTGGCAATCAAGCACCTGGAGCACTTCCGGGTGCTCAATAAAGGGAGCCAGCAACCATCACTCAGCGGCCAGAATCGGGAGGAAGAGGACGAGGTTGCCAGGAAGGAGTGGTGGAGGAACAGAAAGTGTGTTGAATAGTAGTGATTTGCTTGAATACTGTGCTTGGGACTATGTTGTGGCTGGAGGGATTACAGGGAAGATGTGCCCTCCAGCTGAAGAAAAATAAACAGTTTATTTGTTTTACATGTGCCTCCATGTCAATCTGTGTCGGGTCGGGTGCAATATAGCGCCTTTTCTTACATAAGATACTCTCCAAAGTTCTAGCTAGAAGGATTGAGAAAGTGTTTCCTTTGGTAATATCATAAGACCATACCGGATTTATTAATGGCAGACACTTAGCTTCCAGTCTTCAATGCCTGTTTAATGTAATATATTCACCCACAAAGTCTAACACCCCAGAGATCTTATTATCACTGGATGCAGAAAAAGAATTCAATATAATTGAATGAGACTACCTATTCACTACATTGCACAAGCTTGAGTTTGGCCCGAACACATGTGCATGGATCAAACTACTGTATACCAGTCCAGGAGCTTCAGTTTGTATTAACAATATTATTTCAGAATACTTCAAAGTAGAACGTGGTACTAGACAAGGATGCCCCCTGTCACCACTGCTATTTGCAATCTCCATTGAGCCATTGGCTGTTCACTTTTGAAATGCTTCTGAGATAAAGGGGATTATCAGAGAAGAACTTGAACAGAAAATATCACTATATGCAGATTATATGGTACTATATATATCAGATCCACAAAATACTGTGCCCACAGTCCTAATAGCATTAGCAGTTATTATTTCAAAAGATATCTGGCCTCAAAATGAATTTCAATAAAAGTGTGCTTTTTACAAGTGAACTCTCTAGCACACAACATTAGATTGGATACCTTCCCTTAAATCATCTCAGATCAGTTTAAATACCTAGTAGTAAACATCACAAATAAACATAAAGTTTTTTTTCAACAAAATTTTGCAGTTTGTAAGGAAAAACTTAAACAAGACGTGTATACAGTAGATGATCTATCCTCCATCTCACTTTAGCAGGGAGAATTAACACTGTCATTATGAATATCCTTCCTAAGCTTCTTTTTCTATTTCAAAGCATTCCCATATACATTAACAAATCATTTTTTAAGAAATTAGATTCAGTCATAATCTCATTTATTTGGAATTCATAACATCCATGCATCTAAAGGGCAACCCTACAACGTCCTAACGCAGAAAGTAGCATGGCTCTACCATAACTTTCAGTTGTATTACTGGGTGGCAAATATACAGTACAAGCTATAAAAACATGGACATTGACATAAATAGATGAACACACACAAGCTTGGTCCACAATAGAAGTAAAATCATGCAGTACTTCTTTATATTCCTTGCATTGTACCTCAGTAAATACAAGTTATTGTCAATATGCATTATCAACGCATTTGTCCTTCATTCACTCAGAATATGGAACCAATGTAGGAAGCATTTATTTGTGGCACCTCTACACAATAGGCACCTTTTTCCACCCTCTCAAACTTAAACAGTTTTTATTGTTTGGAAAATTTATAGGGTTAAATCACTTAGAAATTTCTACACAGATAATGTCTTTGCATCCTAAGAACAATTACACTTCAAATTTAGCTTCCCATCAACACAATTTTTCCACTATTACCAAATTAGAAACTTTGCTAAACAAAATCTGCCCAATTTTCTTCACATCCCAACAATTTCTATTCCAGAAGAAATATTTATTAGTCTTGAGGACTTATATAATATATACAACATTTTATTTCAAGGGCAAGATCCAACCTATGAATGTTGCAATTGAGCTCCAGCTTCATTGGGCCACATGTTTTGGGCGTGTACCAAATTAATATCATTCTGGACCAAAATTTTAAATGCCTATCAGACAGCCTTGGTGTCACAATCACTCTTAATCTATTAATATCAGTGTTTGGTGTATTCCCAAATGAACTTAAAGTGGAGAAGGACAAACTAACTGCAACTGCTTTTACTTCTCTATTAGCACGTAGACTTATCTTGCTCAACTGGAAGAATCCCATCCCACCTCTTTTAAGTCAGTGGCTAACTGATGCTATTAGTGAAACATGCTTATGTTTGAAATTTATCATTGTTAACCATCTGGGAATGTCTCTCAGAAGGCTAAGACCACCAGTAAAGAATCAAATATCAAAAGTATTATTATATTCATGATCAGCAACCATGATATAGCATAAAAAGAACACTCTACACAGTTACAGTATATTACTGATTCCCATTTTACTTAAAACACCAATTGGTTTACTCATGAGGGTGCAATTTCCTGCACAAAACATGGGCGAACAAATTGCGAAAAGTTATTTTATTTTCGGGTTTTAGAGGTCCAAAAAACTCAACAGAGAGCCCAAAAAACTCAACATGTTCCATAACTAGACATCAAGGCACATCAAATGGTATATAATATGTGAGTGTTTTACCAGTGAGTCAGGAGGTGCCAGACAATAAATTGAAGTGATTTCAAAGCTTTCGTAAGTAATTCTTATGAACACAAAGAACATCTATTTTCTAAACATCAATTTATTTATTTAGTATAATATTTATGGTGGTCTCAGAAAGAAAAAGTCAGGGGTCTACAAAGTTGGCCCTGGCTATTGTTCCAATCCAATGGCTTAATTGAAAACTAGTCCTTGTCTATCACAGATCTTGTTTAACAATTTTGTGACTTGTTACTGTTTTCATTCTTCCATGTCAGTCATTATTATATCACAGATTTTTTTTATTTTTTCAAGGATATCATCCAAATAATTTGTAACCCGAAACAAATTAGTAGTTCTCAGACCATTATGTTTTTTCTATTCAGTGTCTTTCCAAATATTTTATTAAACCGGACATTTCATGCTGAATACATACAGGTGTAAGTGGAAACAAGTGATAAGGAGTACTGCTGGTCCCTTTGTCATAAAAGTATATACAGATGTAAATGTAATGAATTGTTATTAGTAGTAGTAGTAGTAGTATTAGTATTATTATTATTATTGCTGATAAGGAACAGTTAAAAAGAATAAATGCAGCTATTTAAGACTAAAGTAAGCAATTAATTAGGAAGCCTAAAAATGTTGTTTGAGCAATTAGCGCTTCACCAGCAGTCATTGACTTCTCTTTAAGAACTTGGGTAGAACAAAAACCTGCAGACACTATGAGCATACAGGAAGAATATTGGAATACAGGAAGACCTCTACTCTAAGCCAATATTTAAAAATCAAAAGTAAATATCTGTTAAAGGAAGTCAGACCCTTGGAAATCCAAATTCAATGCCTAATCAAAAGACCCCAGCCAGCTGGCCACTCAGCCCACCTTGGTTATTTTAGCTAGACAAAACAATTGAAGTGAGTGGCTTTTCTGCATCATCAAGCAGCATGTGGCATCAGTCTGCAATGACGTTTCTACTCAACTGTTGTATTGTTGGTAAATACAATTACAGTACCTGTATATGGATGGAGGTTGAGAAAATGGGAATATTAAATCTCAAAGATAGGATAGGTGTAGTAATAAATTTAAATGTGCAAAAAATAGTAACAGTCATGGGCCCCAGCAAAGAGTTTCCAGGTCATGCTTGATCGCTTCTGATTTTCTGAGTGGAAAGAATATTTAAAGATAAATACACAGTAAGGATAATCAACACAATGTGATCTCATTTTAATAGCCAGTAGAAGTAGAAGAGCTCTGATGACAGTTTTCTGCTTTCACAACTTCACCAGTAGAACATTTCTCTGTTAACAGAGGTCATTGACCCCTTCCGTCTCAGCATCACCCCCGATTTCTACTTCAGTTTGCAATGGTATTATAATGACAAGCTGGCTGAAAGAACTGGAAGAGTAAAGTAAAGGAAAACAAAGGAAATAAGGTTTAAGTATAATTAATAGTGAAGAGCAGTAGATGCTAGGAAGTAAAAGACACGTCTTTATGTTTCTCCAACTTGACTGAACTGGTCAACACTATATAAAGAACAAAATGATTTGATTGGCCAGGAGTGACTTCATTTTTTTTTAATTCCTTGTCTAATTCCTTGTGGAGCGTTGCTGTAAAACAGGAGAGTGTTGAAAATAAAGCAAAGGAACGCTGACTCAATCACACTCAATCTCCTTCAGTAATTTAAGCATTATTTTTGAGTCCAGGGGTTAAAAGGAGAAATGGAGAAGACAATATCAAAGTGCTTTGTGCAAGACATTTACTGGCAAAATGCTTTCCAATTATCTCTATTCTATGATACTACTTAATTTTAATGTAATTAAATACTTAGTAGAACCATAAGCATTCCAAATAAACTTCAAACACAATTTAAACGTGATTGATCGTCTTGGGTTTCCTACTGTTGTTTTTGGTTTCTGTTGTTCTTGCAAAGTTAATCACCTCTTGGGTTTACCCTGGCTTGAAATGCTGCTTCATTTTCTATCCACTTGACCATTATAAATTACTGAAACACATATTACTTTTAATATAGTGCATCATAAATCTGTCTACACATTTTCAAAAGCCTGACAAAAATCCATTAAAAATGACAATAAAAAGTGTTTTTTCTTATAAAATAACCAAATCGGATTATTTAAACACAGCCTATAGAGATATTCATGTTACCACTTTATTACAGCCCACATTAGACATAAATATTGTGTTTTACACAATAATTAAGAAAAAGGAATGGATAACAGTCTTGATTTTCTCCCAGCCTTAAAATGGTGCCAGTTGATAAACATAAGTGCATAGCAGCAACTGAACAGATTTCTTTAAATGAATTAACTCAAAACGGGTCATTGCATTTTCTTCCATCTGTGCTTCGCTTAAATAAAACTAGCTTACACAAGCTCTAAATACATGTTTTTTTGATTATTAAACTTCAAAAATGGATGGGGTGTTCTGTGCATTCAAAAATAAGTAAATAAATAAATAAATAAACAGCTGTGTGTATGTATTTTTCAATAGGCAATTACCACTTTATATGATACAGCGTGCTGATCTGAGCAAATGCTACAGTTGCAAAAGCCAGGTTAATTCTTGTGATTGAAGCTACTATTAATATTTCTTGAAGGCAGGAATCCAGGCAAAACAGCTAAATCTGGAGTAAATGGAGCCCATATTTTATTGCCGCAAGGTGATTCATAAACACGGTTACAAAAACAAAATGTGGTGCCAGCCCAGTAACAGTTACACTTTGCCCTATTTAATCTTTTGAAGCTGGTACCATTTTTTTTTTTTCTATTCGGGTTTGAAGCTTTGGACGTTTGTCTTTATACAACAGACTTTTTTTGTGGGTAACTGGCAATAAGGATAGCTGTTTGTATCTAATGAAAAAATCCAAATGTTCTTGATGTTATAGCCAACATACATTCCTTTTGTTTCATTTGAATTGTTAGATTTCAATCAGATAATGCTAAACGTTCATGCCTGAAAATTTTAAATGGAACTGTAGTAAGAAACAAATATGCATGGAAGTCTTTTTTCAGAGTCCAGATCCATCTTTGGCCCAGTGTGTTTAGCTGCCTAAATACCAATATAAAATACTTACTTTACAGAATGTTTTTTTCTAGTTAAAATAAAGAAAATCAACTCTAATATACTCTCTCTATATATTTATATATATATATATATATTCTGGCAAGCAGCTGGGGATGGTACCCAGCACAGAAGGACCAGAGGAGGGATTACGCCTCCTCCAGACCAGGAGGGGGCGACCGCCCTGGTGGCTGTGGAGAGCCCTGGTCATCAGCACTTCTACCACACCCTGGTGCGGAAGTGCTGGAGGGACAAAGACCAGGGACACTCGGAGTGCTTCCGGGTGCACAGCCGGCACTTCCGCCACACCAGGGAGTGCCGGCAGAAGTTCATTGGGAGGCACCTGGAGCACGTCCGGGTGGATATAAAAGGGGCTGCCTCCCTTCATTAGATGGCTGGAGTTGGGTGGAAGAGGACAGAGCTCGGAGGAGAGGAGTGGAGGCGATCAGGAAAAGAGGCGTAGAGGAAAGATGCCTGGGCTAAGGGTGATTGGTGCTGAGGCACTGGGTTGTGCGTGGCACTTTGAAAATATAATTATGAATAAACGTGTGTTGGTGACTGAACCATCAGTGTTTGCCTGTCTGTGTCCGGGCCACTTACCACAATATATATATATATATATATATATATATATATATATATATATATATATATATATATATATATACACACACACATCTACTGGCTTGTTGGTGCCAGACGGCTGCTGTATTTCAGAAACTGATGATCTACTGGGATGTTCTTGCACAGCCATCTTCAGGGTTTACATAACCATAAGGAAAAATATCCAGTGAGCAGTGATTCTCCAAGCAGAAATGTCTTGTTGATGCCAGAGGTCAAAGGAGAATGGACAGACTGCCTTGAGCTGATAAAAAGGCAACAGTAACTCATATAGCCACTCGGGGGTCGAAGTCGGTACTGGCAAAGTATACTTAATAAAGTGGCTGTTGACTATATATACAGTGTTTTATATATATATATATATATATATATATATATATATATATATATATATATATATATATATATATATATATAGTGCATCCGGAAAGTATTCACAGTGCATCACTTCTTCCACATTTTGTTATGTTACAGCCTTATTCCAAAATGGATTAAATTCATTTTTTCCTCAGAATTCTACACACAACACCCCATAATGACAACGTGAAAAAAATTTACTTGAGATTTTTGAAATTTATTAAAAATAAAAAAATTGAGAAAGCACATGTACATAAGTATTCACAGCCTTTGCCATGAAGCTCAAAATTGAGCTCAGGTGCATCCTGTTTCCCCTGATCATCCTTGAGATGTTTCTGCAGCTTAATTGGAGTCCACCTGTGGTAAATTCAGTTGATTGGACATGATTTGGAAAGGCACACACCTGTCTATATAAGGTCCCACAGTTGACAGTTCATGTCAGAGCACAAACCAAGCATGAAGTCAAAGGAATTGTCTGTAGACCTCCGAGACATGATTGTCTCAAGGCACAAATCTGGGGAAGGTTACAGAAAAATTTCTGCTGCTTTGAAGGTCCCAATGAGCACAGTGGCCTCCATCATTCGTAAGTGGAAGAAGTTTGAAACCACCAGGACTCTTCCTAGAGCTGGCCGGCCATCTAAACTGAGCGATCGGGGGAGAAGGGCCTTAGTTAGGGAGGTGACCAAGAACCTGATGGTCACTCTGTCAGAGCTCCAGAGGTCCTCTGTGGAGCGAGGAGAACCTTCCAGAAGGACAACTATCTCTGCAGCAATCCACCAATCAGGCCTGTATGGTAGAGTTGCCAGACAGAAGCCACTCCTTAGTAAAAGGCACATGGCAGCCCGCCTGGAGTTTGCCAAAAGGCACCTGAAGGACTCAGACCATGAGAAAGAAAATTCTCTGGTCTGATAAGACAAAGATTGAACTCTTTGGTGTGAATGCCAGGCGTCACGTTTGGAGGAAACCAGGCACCGCTCATCACCAGGCCAATACCATCCCTACAGTGAAGCATGGTGGTGGAAGCATCATGCTGTGGGGATGTTTTTCAGCGGCAGGGACTGAGAGACTAGTCAGGATAAAGGGAAAGATGACTGCAGTAATGTACAGAGACATCCTGGATGAAAACCTGCTCCAGAGTGCTCTTGACCTCAGACTGGGGCGACAGTTCATCTTTCAGCAGGATAACGACCCTAAGCACACAGCCAAGATATCAAAGGAGTGGCTTCAGGACAACTCTGTGAATGTCCTTGAGTGGCCCAGCCAGAGCCCAGACTTGAATCCGATTGAACATCTCTGGAGAGATCTTAAAATGGCTGTGCACCGACGCTTCCCATCCAACCTGATGGAGCTTGAGAGGTGCTGCAAAGAGGAATGGGCGAAACTGGCCAAGGATAGGTGTGCCAAGCTTGTGGCATCATATTCAAAAAGACTTGAGGCTGTAATTGCTGCCAAAGGTGCATCGACAAAGTATTGAGCAAAGGCTGTGAGTACTTATGTACATGTGATTTCTCAGTTTTTTTATTTTTAATAAATTTGCAAAAACCTCAAGTAAACTTTTTTCACGTTGTCATTATGGGGTGTTGTGTGTAGAATTCTGAGGAAAAAAATGAATTTAATCCATTTTGGAATAAGGCTGTAACATAACAAAATGTGGAAAAAGTGATGTGCTGTGAATACTTTCCAGATGCACTGTATATATATATATATATATAGTAAGTACAATAATGAATGAATAGGCGATTCCTTTCCCACCTGGGACACCATAATGAAGGAAAATGGACAGATGGGCTTTCTAGCCAAGAAGGACCAGGAACCCTTTCCAAGCATTGAAGCCAATATAATGGAAGGACCAGAGAAGACAAGAATATTTTTGGATCCTTTATCCCCTGTTACGCTAGATGACAGCAGTCCAGTGTAGTCCAGTGGGACAGCCCTGTATGGTTCTGTGGGGGCCACCAGGAGAAACTGCTGGGAATTGCTTCCAATGGGCTACTCCCTAGCATTAGACATGCCTCCCGGTTCATAGATAAAAGAAGCTGCTTGGTCTCATCCAAGCAAGTTGGAGTGGGGAGGAAGAGGAGTAAGACCAAGAAGGAGAAAAAATCTTTATTGTGTGGTGTGATGTGATATACGGAGGATTCTAAAAGGGCCCATAAAGGTACTCAAAAGAATAAAATCACTGTATTTGAACCTGTGACTGTGCTTGTGTTAGTTGTGTCCCAGGTTTGGGGCTCAATGACACCCCCTATCTTTCACTCTGTATATAGATATATTGTGGCCACCATAGGGTGCTCCAGCTGCCCAAACCCCGACACAGAGGGACGCAGACACAAGTTTGCCACAGAACACACATTTATTCATGTGGGAAGCACTTTTTGCTCGCACCCCACAACACAGCATAGTACTCTTCCTCATTCCACCTCCATTCCTCCTCTGGCAAGCTTCATCCTCTTCCACCCAACTTTGACTCATCTACAAGTGGGTGGCAGATGCCTTCTTTTAAAGCTGGACCCTGGAGTATTCCAGGTGGCTCATTAGGGTGATCTGGAATTAATCCCAGGTATGGTGGAAGCCTAAAATAAGGTTCTACAGCTCCCCCAGCTCCCCCGGTGGCATCCATGGAACCCAGAAGGGCTCAGCCGACAAATACCAAGTCCAATACAGCCCTGAGGCACTGTTGCAACCCAGTGGGGGCTGCCAAGTAGCAGTTTGGGGGAGAGAGCACCCTTCATAAGTCATCTTCCCCTGTCCTTCCATTATGGAGGCATCCCAGCTGGGCAATGGCGCCAGCCGCCATCCATCACATTATATGTATATACATATATGTATATGTATGTGTATATATACACACACACAGTATTATATATAAATTGTAGAAGAAAACAACAGTGAATCAACAGAGTGTTGGGTTCCCAAGGGAGAAAAACCCTGTTTAATTGCATGATGATGACAAAAAGCAGAGAAATGTAACTTCTGGACAATACAGGATGATGCTCTAAGTATGAGTTTGTTGACCTGGTGTGTTACTGGCAGAATAAAAGTCCATTAATGTTATATTTTCCAGTGTGTGGAAAGGTTAGGACTGAAAGTGGAGCTGTGGTTGGTCATAGGCCTTCTTCCTTGTTGAGTACAACAAGTCTCAAGGCTCCAGATATGAAACAGACACAGTCACTTTGTGTGATCTTAAAATCTGTCCCCATGAAAGTAGAAAAATGTTCAATTGTTGGACAATATATACAGTACATATACTGTATATAATCTGTTAGGTTCAACCAGGTTGTCCATTTCCCCCCAAATTTAGTAAGTATTACAGCAGATATGTTTATGGCTGGATGCTCTTCCTGTCTTTTGGTTGCCTTTCACAACATGAGAGTTGGCAGTTGTTAGAATGACTGGCTATTTAGTGACCTTATAACCTGTTGATAAAAGCCCTATCTAAATTCACTGTTGAAAGTGCTAATGGCCGTGTTCCTTTTTCCAGAATAGGTGAAGGAGAAGAGTGACAGATCAGGATGGCTGAGGTCTTTAATAACACAGTTGGCCTTTTTAAGGCTGCATGTGTTATATGTGTCCTGAACAGAAGGTAGCTTTACATCAATAAAATTCTGTGTTGTCTTCAACACCCTCTGTAGTGCTTTGTGGTCCTGAGCTGTACTTGGATGTCAGTAAGGATGGACACTAGTGTGTAGCTATGCGGGTAGAAGTTAGAAAGTGCAGATCAAGACATCTAGACTTTTCTCAGACATCTAAGGGTTTAAAGATGCTAGTGAACATTCATGGCCTTAGCCAAGTTGTGTAACACAACTGCCTATTTAGGAACCAGCTCCCTGCGTCTCTGAAATGGATAAGAAATTATAAAATAGATATTAGTTTTTAACTTTGCCTTACATCTAGTTTTTAAGTAATACATACTGCAGCTTAGGTGAAATTAAATGTAATTTAAAAGACTTTTATAGTTTTATAGCCCAGAATTGAAATTAAGCTGTAGCCATTGAGAAACAATATAGGGATGAGGGAATGGTAATATGTGCAGCATGGTAATTACTTTTATTTATGTATAGTAAGTCAATAGCATTAATGAAGAGCACACATGTGAAATATTACACATGTCACTACTCCAGCAGGGCTTCTCTAAACTAATGCTGCTATACCCCATAATCCAGTTATTTCCATTTGACGTAAATTACTAAATGATCCTTTTCACTAAGATGGTAATTAGTGTAACCATAGTTTATTTTCAGAAACTATAGAAATTCATCAAAATGTTCATTATTTGGTAAGGATTTGACAGAGCTTCTAATGTTTGAATTATTTTAAGTTATCCATTAGGGGGCACCACAGACTAGAAATCATGCAATCCTGCTGTATAACTATATGCAAAATACTTTGTATAATATTTTTTTATTATTGTCCAACTTTAAATGATGTTGTGAAAATTAAAAAAAAAACTTGCAATACATTCTTTCATTTAAATTGAAGACCAGGAAACCTTGGTTGCCATTAAAAATATTGTCCATGTTTTATTGAAATTATTATAATTTGATTAGCATTCACAGACTTAAAGTGAGATGTAAAACATACGTTTTAAAAAGCCTAAAGCATAAGAAGAAAGTCATATGGTTGGATCTGACACATGAATATTCACTTAAGAAACTAACCTTGTGATAGTCACATATGAAGAAGGTTAGAAGTGTTCCAATTCGTGACGGGGATTAACTGGGCTAATTGAGCCAATTACTTTTTAAAGGAAAGACACTCTTGGACATTTGGCAACACTTTGATTCTGAGGGGATGGATTGTTGTAACTTTATCTTTACATTTTAACATTTAAAAATGAATAATTGCAATATTTTGCCAAAAAGATTTTTGCAGCTTGTTCTATTGGGCACATATGCAGTAACAAGATAGCAGTTCTGTAAAAGCCTAGCCGAGGGGATTTTTTGATCATTAAGTGAAATGTTATTTTCAGAATGTGAACGAATTCATTTATTTCAGGAAACCAGGAGTATATGTTAAATTAAGTAGAAATTAATAGCATAATTTTATTTAGAAATATTATTTGTGTTGAATTGTTAATGTGTATTTTTTTAAATTCCTGGCTAATTTAAGAATCCTGCTGTATTAGCTGAAAAATATAGATATCATCTGCTTTCTTAAAGCATTTATTTCATGTCAAGACTGTCAGAACTGAAACAGTGAAGATTTATACAAATTTGTTTTTAGTTGATAATACTGAAGGTTAAAACAATACAGCTGCATGTTCTGTCTTCATCTGCAAAGGTTCTTCTCCAAGTACAATCCTACAGTCATGCGTGTTAAGTGTAAAGAGGAGACAAGACAACATCAAATAGTTGGGGTACCAGCCTGGTGACCCTGTATAATCTATATATACAGTATAATTCACTAAGCCGCCGACAAGTAGCCACCCATGGAAAGCACGCACCACCGACAAGTAGCCACCCATGGAAAGCACGCAAGACAGCCACGCCCACCAACTCTAAGTTCATTGGATACGACGACAACTCGCAGAGCCACTCCCACCAACTCGGACGCAACGCCTCGGAAAACACGCCGTATATATATAATTCACTAAGCCGCCAACAAGTAGCCACCCATGGAAAGCACGCACCGCCGACAAGTAGCCACCCATGGAAAGCACGCAAGATAGCCACGCCCACCGTATATAATTCACTAAGCCGCCGACAAGTAGCCACCCATGGAAAGCACGCAAGACAGCCACACCCACCAACTCTAATACCATTGGATACGACGACAACTCACAGAGCCACGCCCACCAACTCAGACGCGACGCCTCGGAAAACACACCGTCATTTATGTTCGTTTGAGCTACAGTCCACATGCACCTCTGAGCCACGTTGACTTTTCGGTTATGACGCACGACCGCGTGCACCATCGCAAACTGTTTTACACACTACATACAGCAATTCTCATCCGCGACAAACATGCGTCTTCTTAGATAGTCCTGCAGGAGCACGGAAAACGTTTCCCCGCCCACCAACACTCCTTATTCCCCAGCCTGTGTCCACCGCATCCACGACAAACATGCGTCTTCTTAGATGGTCCTGCAGGAACACAGAAAACGTTTCCCCGCCCACCAACACTCCTTATGCCTTGGCCCGCGTCCACCCTCGCTCTCTAGGCATTCACACTGCCTGCTCATGTGCTCGGACGCTACAACTCACCGACCACCCCGTAAGTCGCTTTCGTCTGTGCTAGGAGTCCACATGCACCTCTGAGCCGGGTCGGGTGACACAAAACACGGCGTCAATCCAGCTGTGAGCCACGTTCACTGTTCATTTGCCTTCCATTGCCACCGCTTCAAATGTAATTCATGGAAACAACACTTCTTTCAATGTTATATAGATTCCTGCATCAGGTAACTGCACACTCGCTACACTGAATGGATCAACATGTGTCTACCCAGCGCAGAGAGGCGTGGGTAAGCTGTTGAATCCCATTCGTGCTGGAAACCGGGGCTTGCAATTGTTCCCCACGAATGAGGAATTCCCAGTAAGTGTGGGTCATACGCTCGCACTGATTACGTCCCTGCCTTTTGTACACCCTCCCCTCCCCCCACCCCCCGCCTCACTACTACCATGGTCGGGTGACTTGGTGGATTATATATAGAAAAGCAGCCAGAACCGCAAAGAACAATGAAAAGTCTACGTGGCGCAGAGGTGCATTTGGACTGTACCAGAGACAAAAGCAAATGAGGCGCTGTTTGGTAAATGAACAGTCAACGTGACTCACAGGTGCATGTAGACTGTGCAAAGACGAAAACGACTCAGGTGACGAGTTGGGGGTGGGCACATGAGCAGGCAGTGCATACTGAACTAGCATGACGGAGGGGGCGGAATGGGCGTCCTTCCCCTCTCCTCTCGTTCCGCCCTCCAAGCCCGAGCGGGAGGAGAAGGCGCGACGGCGGTCCTCCAGTTTTCAGTCACGGACAATTGTATGTTGGTTCGTACCGTGCATTGTTACAATGTTACTTTTCTTTGTGGTTTATTAAATTATGGATTTTTCAAATGTTAATTTTTTCCCTGTGCTTAAAAATCATTAAAAAAGCGGCCTGATTATGCGGCTTGTCTAGTTAGAATAATTGCAGTCACCAAATACATGCAACAAATTGCGTATGTGTCTTTCCAGACAAAAGTTCAAAATAGAACTGACATCACAATGGCCAAACTTCCAGTCATGTGGGTGCCAGGCAGTAAGAGGCAGGTCCAGGGGATGAGGACAATAAATGTGATGTCAATTGTGGAACGGCTGTCAAACTTCCATTCTGCAGAGGGAGGAAGAAAGAAGGCATAAGAACACAGCGCCAGCCCCTGGTTTGGCAGGTAATTACCATCCCTAGAGCCCTTAAGCTGCCTTACATGCGCATTCTCATGACATAAGTTAATTAACCTCTTTGTGATAGACTTGTGCCCTTTCCAGGGCTGGTCCTTTCAACTTCTGTCACCTGGCATATGGATTAAACTGTGTGGCACACTCACTTATATTAAGGCCTTAGTTTGTTTAACTGTATATAATATGAGGGAAGGCTGCCATCTAATGAGATTATGATACCCCAGTTGATTAATTATTAATTAAGAATCTCAGAGCATAAGAAGGCTATTCTCATTGCAGCAAGAGAATTTTGGAAAGGTGCTAGGAATTTGTGAAGGAGAAGGTAAACCTCTGCATTGAGTAACTTTGCCTTTCCAGCCTGTTGACGATATGAGAAAGGACATAGGCATTGTTTCATCTATGCTGTTTTATGGGTGTCTGACTGTTAACCGACACACAGAGGGTCTGAACAAAGCTAATGCCTCCTGTTTTTAAGACATTAAAGATACTTACAAAGTCATGTTGCCTTGAACTTGAAAATTATAAAATGAAGTTACTTTTCATGGACTCCTTATAACGAAAGTGATGTTGGGTATATTGTTCTGAATATATTTTCTTGTACAATTTATTTTATGAAAGAGATATTTATTGAAATATGTTCATCATTAACCATGGGAGGGGAGAGGAGCTTACAGTGTAACAGGTTTTTGTGGCCCTGGAAAATAAAAAGACTTCTTTTTAATAGCTGCTGCCAAATGGACCAGGGCCATCAGAGATGAATATTATAGTGAATTAGATGTTTTCTTCTTTAACAAAATATTTTTTATCTTGTCAGTGATAGAGAATAATGTTTTGAGAGTTAGAATGAAGAAACAGAATACGGCTTTGGAAAAACACATGAAAAACTGGTGTAAAAGACACTATATATGCACCCGACCCAACACAGACTCACAACGGAGGCACGTTAAAATCAACAAAAGATTTTATTTTCTTCAGCTGAGGTCCATGTCTTCCCTGTGTCCCTCAGCCCCAACACAGTCCCAAGCACACCAAAATAAACCAAAATAAAGCACACCACACTCTTCTTCCTCCACCACTCCTCCCAGGCAACGTCGTCCTCCTCCTCCAAACTCTGGCCCCGAGTGGTGGCCACTGGCTCCTATTATTAGACACCTGGAAGTGCTCCAGGTGCTTGATTACTCATTTCTGGCAGCACTTCCGGGTGTGGCAGGAAGAACTGCCCATAAGGGCCCAGCAGCTCCCACTGCAGTACCCCCTGGCGGCGCCTGTGAAACCCAACAGGGCTGCACCACACTTCAACTCCCATGAAGCCCTGTGGGAGTCTGAGGCCCTGCTGCAACCTAGGGGGGCTGCCATCTAGCGTCCGGGGGAGGTCTTGGGTCTTCCATGCTTGCTCCCCTGGAACATATGCTGAAGGGGTGTCCCTGCTGGGCAGGACCCCGGGCCGCCCGCCACAGTGGATAAACCTACTCACTGATAAAGAACTGAATATGCTCCATGTTCTGTAGCTTTATACTGATACCAGTCCAGGATTATTTATCTGTGGCCCTCCTGGTGTCTGACACTAATGAATTTCTTGTATTTCCTATGTTTTTTTCTGATGTACCATTCAGTTTTTGTACTTGCTACATTATACCATACCATTTTCTAAACCTGCTTAATCCTCAGCAAGGACTTGGGTGAGCTGGAACCTTTCCCAGCAAGCATAGGGCACAAGGGAGAAACAAATCCTGGACAGGGCACCAGTCCATTACAGGGTAATTACACTCATACACACCACACATACACCAGGACCAATTTAGGGCCCCAAGCCACATAACCTGCATGTCTTTGGACCACAGGAGAAACTGGAGCTCCTGGAGGAAACCCTTGTACACTCTTAGAAATAATGTTTCTTTAATGGCATTTGGTTCTTTGCTGGGTTGTGTGGTTCCTTGTAGAAGTATCACTTGGCAAAACACACATTTCATTCTTTGCATGTAAAGTTGGTTCTTTGTGCTTTGAAAAACTTCTTAATATGTAAGAAATCCTTAATGTATGGTACACTACCTAGCAAGACATTAACAGTTTAAAAAAACCTGGACTTAGCCTGTGTTACATTTGTATGCAACAAGTTTCCTTTTAAAATCATGAACCATTGTTATTTTATTGCTCTGTTAACATCTATTCATGGTTATTTACTGTATGGTACTTGTTATGTATCTAAATATGTATCTAAATTAATAAAGGTTCTTTCTAGAAACTTCATGTGGATGGGTCTTTTGGAAATCAAAAATGGTTCCCCTATGGCATTGCTCTGAACCACTGTGGTACGTGAACCCTGGTCTTCAAGCAGCACTATCACTTTGCTTTGTTACATTATTTTAACCATATTAGCCCTGTTCAATATCTTGTGAAGAGATGTGAGGTTAATGACAACATATAAAATTTTGTTTTAATGATTCTTTGACTTGATCATCACCATTCCATGGTATCAGGGCATGGATGTTATCAAGCGGTCAACAACAGAATGGCAGAATGTTTCTTTTTAGGGCTCTGTTTAACTAGAGAGCTTTGACTTCTATTCCATAAATTTCTGATTCTAAACCCAATTTCCATACTGCCCTGTAATCTTTTTTAGATATTTCTTAACTGTGTTGTGAGCTTCAACTTGTTGTTCCCTCTCAAAGTTAAACCATTATGTAAGAAAGCATGAAGCCCTTTGCCAAATCTATTTAGATGTCCTGTAACGGTTACAATTTATGAATGCTAACATCAGATGAAAATACTCTATCAGACCATTTGACATGCTGGCATTCATTTCCTAGTTTTAAAATGTTCTCATAGGTGCCCGTCTAGGCAAAACTAGAATCCATCCATTTTCCAACCCGCTGAATCCGAACACAGGGTCACGGGGGTCTGCTGGAGCCAATCCCAGCCAACACAGGGCACAAGGCAGGGAACCAATCCCGGGCAGGGTGCCAACCCACCACAGGACACACACAAACACACCCACACACCAAGCACACACTAGGGCCAATTTAGAATCACCAATCCACCTAACCTGCATGTCTTTGGACTGTGGGAGGAAACCGGAGCGCCCAGAGGAAACCCACGCAGACACGGGGAGAACATGCAAACTCCACGCAGGGTGGACCCGGGAAGCAAACCCGGGTCTCCTAACTGCGAGGCAGCAGCGCTACCACTGCGCCATCGTGCCGCCCCAAAACTAGAATTTTGCAGCAATTTGTTTTAAAGTAGGCATTTCAGGGGCTCATAACAAGCCTAAAATGACAGTTGCCCCTATCTGGGCCAAGTCTCTGCCGTGGCCATTGACGTAGGATTGACTCCGACTATCTGTGACCTTATAATGCATAAGCGTATTCAGAACCTGGATGGTTAAATAGAAGATTAACTGACTAAAAAAGTATACTGAGGATTTAAATTAAGCTAAAGTGATTTTCTTAGTGAGTAAGATGAACTTCTCAACTTCCCTTTCTTGAAGAAACATAATCATAGCTATCATCTTTAATAATTTAATGGTGATATGCATGTACTGTAATTCAACTCATTTAATTTTAAAAAATTATGTTTTAAAAGAAACAATAAACTTTGGCAAACATGGTATATCAGAGATATTAAATGCTATGACTAATACATTGTATAAAAACATGAATTTGCACAAATCCTGCTGCTAAGTTTCCATATGTTTTGGTAGTGACACTAAGAAAACTAAAGTAAAAAGCACATGGTGTTAAAAAGCCCTGACAGATCATAGGTCTAACTTGAAGAAGAAGGCTGAATGGCACCACTCTGTAGAACTTACATGTGCTTCCTTCAGCCCCTGACTTTGCATAGTCAGCATTGGAATTTGAGTCAGTGTATAGAACAGACACTCATGTGCAAAGTTTTATTGATTTTTTATTAGGTAGGCAGTAAGCTGCTGCCCTCCTTACAAGTGTGTGGTGATGGCAAGGGAAGTTTACAGTTGCTATGGTTGCACCAGAGAGGTGTTCGAGTGATTGCACTGAGTGTCACAGAGTTTAGAGGTTGGTTATGGATGATAATGTATGTGATGAGAGTAATGGTGGTACCTAACCAACAGATACAAAGCAACATAACCATCAGATGAAATGGTGCAAGAAAAGCAATCACCTACATATAGCCAGTCAGTGACACCTTATGAGAATTTAAAAGACTCAAACTCATTCAGGTTCAGAAAGAAGTAAGTGGAGAACAAAGGAAAAGGAGAGGCCACCTAAACGTAGAGAGTAGACGTAGAGAAATTTCATCCAATTTCTTAAAGTTAAGCAATGTTACTCTGTCACTTTGATTGCTTGCCCAGTGCCTGCTAATTTTAGCCACCTAGGGTCGTCATGTTTACCCAGCACTTAACACTAGATTCCCTGAAGCCTACAAAAAAAGTTGTAATGCCAGGCCTCCTTAAATTCCCTTGCACCTTTTCATCAGCGTCTTTGTTTTATTAATGTTTCAATCAGCACCAGCCAGTCTGGAACTGTATGGGGTAAATAATATGTCGTTATTTGGAATGCATACATTTCATGTGTGTTCCATGTCTACAATAATCTGGATAAATGTAGGATGACAGAAAATGCAATGCAAGAACTATTGCACACATAACTAAAATAGAAACTTTTTTCTTGTTATAGTAATAATTAACAAAATTCTGATGTGAAGTGTATAATGTGTGAAGACTGAAGTCCAAATATCAAATAAACAGTTTCACAAAAGGTATAACAAGTGTGCTTTTATTCAGTTCCTGGCACCTCCCACCTAGATAAACAGACTTGAGCTCTGAGAATTTTGCCTCTAACATCAGCTGTGTCTGTGGAGGATGGGATAGCAGTTGTGAAGGAATTTAAGGTGGCCCAGGATTACAACTTTCTTCGTAGGCTCCAGGGATTCTAGTGTTAATCAAGTGTGCTCAGATTAAATTTAGCAAGCTAACTGTCTTAGTCTTTTGTATTTTGGACTATACAGGTAATGCCTGTTAAGGAAGACTTCTGCCATTCTACTAAGTGCTAATGCTAAGTTTATATTAGCTACAAAGCTTTGTTGACAGTTAGGGTACAATGTTCACTTAGAGAGCTAATACAATACTGCATGATAAAAAGCACCAAAACCATATTATCTATACATATAAAAGGCAAAGCCCTCACTGACTCATCACTAATTCTCCCACTTTCCATATAGGTGGGAAGCTGAAATTTCGCATGCTGATTTCTTGCAGTGTACTTTCAAAAGTTAGGTATGTTTCATGTCCTATTGCAACACCCAATGGGTGGAAAATGGGTGTACCCCCTAAACTGTATATATAGATAGGGGAAACCCCTCCTATTTCTGTGACTTCCAATATACGTAGGAAGCGCAAGTTTCCCATGCTCATCCTTTACACTGTACTTACAAACGTTAAGCATGTTTCATTTCGCGCTGTGCCCAGTAGCGAACTTTCAAAAATAACATCTTTTTTTTGGCGGTTCTCACCGTTATGTTGTAAGGAACTTTCGGAACTGACCTTTCCTTTTGGCGGTTTCATTCCTTTAGGGGAAACCCCTCCTCACTATTTCTGCAATTTTTATTATTTTTAAAATGTTTCCCTTTCTTTTTCATAACTTATTTACCACACTACTTCTCTACTGCGAAGCGTGGGTATTTTGCTAGTCTATAATAACTGAGATTTATGTCTGATGTCAAAGCTGTAAGCAGATGATAAATAATGAACTTGCTAGCTAGCATTTTAAATTTAAGGGAAAATTAGGTAATCCAAAAGGTACATACTTAAACTCACAACATACCAACTGCTGGGTTCAATTTTTTAAAAATTATATGCAACCTGTTTTTTGTAATTATTTGGGATATTAGTGGTCATATGTGTTTAGAGACACCCTTTAAGCTTAAAAAAATGCTTAAAAGAAAAAAAACTCTTCAGTGGACCTACAGATGCTTTCCACTGCCACTGCCTGGCATTGGTAATACCTTATGTGTGGAATATATTGGTTTACTGGTTAGGCAGTATCAAATCATATTTTAAATATTAGTTAATTGTAATGTTTTTGGACTCTTTTGTTTCCATTTAGCTTAACAGCATTTTCCACAGTCTTACTGCCACTGTTGTATTTATATTTAATTTAGATTTATACCATGTAACATTTTATCTGTCATGCCTGTCCCTAGCATCTGATTTGCCTTAGTGCAATAGTTTTGTTTAATGAAAGCAATAATCACTTCTTTTTCATGGATAGCTATTTTCTCTATATACATTTGAATTTAGAATATTAAAACATTAGGGGTGGCACAGTGGCGCAGTGGTAGTGCTGCTGCCTCACAGTTAGGAGACCTGGGTTTGCTTCCCGGGTCCTCCCTGCGTGGAGTTTGCATGTTCTCCCTGTGTCTGCGTGGGTTTCCTCCCACAGTCCAAAGACATGCAGGTTAGGTACATTGGTGATTCAAAATTGTCCCTAGTGTGTGCTTGGTGTGTGTGTGTGTGTGTGTGCGCGCCCTGCGGTGGGCTGGTGCCCTGCCCAGGGTTTGTTTCCTGCCTTGTGCCCTGTGTTGGCTGGGATTGGCTCCAGCAGACCCCCGTGACCCTGTAGTTAGGATATAGCAGGTTGGATAATAGATGGATGGATAGAACATTAGAAAAGGTTAACTTTTGAAGGTTCCTAAAGTCCTACTCTTTGTCACACTATTTGGTCATTTATTCCATGTGTTTATGTTTCTCTCTGTGAAGAAAAACATTCTAACATTTGTGCAGAATTTGCCCTTAACACAATTCCAACTGTGCCGCTGTGTTAGATAGATAGATAGATAGATAGATAGATAGATAGATAGATAGATAGATAGATAGATAGATAGATAGATAGATAGATAGATAGATAGATAGATAGATAGACTTCATTTGCCCCTTTGGGAAAATTTGCTTTTTACAGAAGCTCTTTAAATAGTAAATACATGAATAGATAGATAAGTAGGTAAATAAAGAAAGAAATAAACATATGCACCCACTTTGGTCTGAACATACACTGTAATGACTATAAAGCAAAAAAACTCAAAAAAAAAAGAAAAGTCCTGACTTGTCTGTCACAGTCACAGTGGGGCATTATGCAGTATAATATTGGTACAAAGGAGCTCCAGTACCATTTCTTGACACACTCCTGCTGAATAATTTGTTGGCTGAAAGTTCTCAGTGTTAGTGTGTCGGAGAGAGGATGTGCAGAACTATTCATAATAGCACTCAGTTTTGTTTTAATTTTCTTCTTTGCTATGACCTCCAGGTGGTTCAGAGTGTGTCCTATAACTAACTTTGCCCTTTTAATTAGCTTATTGATTCGCTGGGCCTCTCCTGAAGTGATGTTACCAGCCCTGCATACCATTGTATAGAAAATTACACTGGCCATCGCAGAGTTATAGAATATGTGAAGGATGTCGCTTCCCACATTAAAAGAATGCATTCTCCTAAGAAAAAACAGTCTGCTCTGCCCTTTCTTATATAGTTCCTCTGTGTTCCAAGACCATTGCAACCTATCATTAATATGGGCCCCCAAATATTTGTATGAGTGGACTGCTTCTGTATCAACTACTTGAATAGTGACTAGACACAGAGGCTCTTTGGTGCAATGAAAGTCAATAACCAGTTCCTTGGTTTTGTTGATGTTATAATGCAGACAATTATACATACCATAAGTGCAGAATCATCTGAGAATTTCCGCAAGTGACATGACCTGGTGTTATATTTATAGTATGGGGTGTGCAGAGCAAAGGGAAAAGGAGACAGGACTGATCATTGTGGCAATCCAGCGTTGCTCACATCCATATCAGAAACACAGTCCTTGAGTCTCACAAACTGCAGTCTGACTTTACCCCTTAACAGAGATGGCTGGAAGCTATTGAAGGAGCTGGGGAAATAAAAAAACATAATCCTCACAGTACTGCCAACTTTGTACAGGTGAGAATAAGCTTTGTGGAGCAGACAGATAATTGCATCCTTCATTCTAATCTTTGCCCAATAGGAAAACTGCAGTGGGTTCAGGTGGTCTACCACAAGAGGACTTATATAGTCCAGGGCCAGTCTCTTAAATGTCATCATGATATAAGATATAAGTGCCACTAGAATATAGTCATTAGGTGAAGAGGCCCCTGCCTTCTTTTGAATAGGAACAATGCAGGATATTTTCCACAGCAGCGGCAATTTCTGAAGCCTTAGGAACACGCTAAACGAGTGACAGAGGACATCACAAAGTTGGTCAGAACACTCCTTAAGAACTCAGGGACTGACTCCATTTGGTCTCACAGGTTTTCCTGGGTATAGCTTCCTCAGTTGTCTTCTTACTTTGTCTTTAGTTATGGACAGTCCTTACCTATGGCTAGAGGTGGACTCATCACTGGCCATTCCAGTTGACATGGTAGAAGTTATTGATGTAGTAGGGATGGTGTGGTATACTGGTCATTAGAAGAAGGTGGCAGTGAGAGGGAAAATCTATTAAAAAATTGGTTCAGGGTGTTAGCTCTGTCCACATCCCCTACTAGCACCTTAGTCCTGGATTGTTTACCAAGTCCATTCCAGACATCCTTCATGTTATTCTGAGTGAGTTTGATTTCTGTTTTAGCTTAGTAAGCTTCCTTTGCTTCACTCAGCTTTTTATTTAGCACACGCTGTATGTCCTTCAGAGTCTCTTTGTCACCGGATCTGAATGCTCTCTTTTCCTCATTAAGGGGACCTTTTAGCTCTTTAGTAATCCAGGGCTTGTTGTCTTTGTGGGCACCATTGTGTTGACACAGAAGTTAATTTAGTTTGTGATGCAGTGACAGAGACCCTGAATATTGCTGCTATTTGACTTGCACATCATTTTCCAGTCTGTCATTTGGAAGCAATCATTCAGAGCCATTTCACCCTCCAGGCTCATTTTTTTCACTATTCTGATGGAAACAGTTTGCCATTTAATAACAGGCTAGTAGCCAATGTCACAATAAGACACAGGAAACATCAAAGGTTTGGGGCAGCCACCCGAATAATATCCCTGACTGCAAAATGGGTATTTTTTCCATGAGTTGTGCATGGTACAGTATCCAAAACAGAACTGACTTAAGTTGAGTAAAATGGCGGTTTTAAAGGTCGTGACAGGAAATGACGTCATCCAGAGAGCCTGACCCGGAAGTGTCGTCTTCAGGACCAGAAGTGACTCCATCAATGGCGCCAGTACCAGAAGTGATGTAATCAAAAGCGCTGGCACCTAGTGGGATTTCCCGAAGATAGTCTGCAGAGGACAGAGAGAGAGAGTTAGTGCAATTCGCCTCCCCCTGGTCTGGTATTACTATTATTTAAGCCCTCTAGCTGGCTCCCTTGCGGACGTGTGTGACACCAGGAATAAGCTTAATCAGGTTGTGGTTTTATTTACCTATAGTAGCAAGTAGATTACACTTAAAGGCATCTTTAACATTTGAATACAGCAGGTCCTGCTTGTTACTTCCTCGAGTAGAACCGGTCACAAACTGGTAGAAATTTGTCATTGTTTGTTCCAAAGACGCATGGTTGAAGTCAACACATATTATAACTGCAGGGTCGGAGCGAGTGATCATTAAAGTGTTAGTGACAGAATGAATCATTTCCATTGCTAGGTCCCCATTTGTGAAAGGAGGAATATAAACATGGGCCTATAACATGGATGAATTCCAACAGCCAGAATTTCAGTGTCAGAATTACAAACTGTAGTTTTAACTGTAATATGTTCCCCTTTAAACCATTCCTCATTCAAATAGATGAACAGTCCCCCTTCTGTCTTTTTTCCACATTTAACTGGGTCTCTGTCTGCTTGAATAAGACAAAATTAGTCCAGAATTAAAACAGTGTCAGGTATATCAGGTTTAAGACAGCTCTTCATGAAGCACAAAATGCCATTTTACATGCATGCTTCATGGACTGCCATAAGCACAGACATTTCATCCATATTATTTGACACCAATCAAACATTTCCCATTACAATAGATGGTAGACCAGTTCTAAATCATTTTTGCCTTGGTATTAATCCCGCATCATCATCTTACTGTTTCAGGTATTGCAGACATAAGGTAGCGTTTGGGTCCTCATTGTGACCCCATCCAAGTTCAAAGCCCCTCTGAAGTGCAGCCATGACAAGCCAGTGCCTGGGTTTGTGTGCATTGCAGTTTGTCAGTAAATTTAAAATTCACTGAAAATGCAATTATCTACTATCTAGTAGCCACTATCAGTGACAAGCCAGAAGGCAGATTAATTGTGATTTTAATTTAGACTAGCAACTAGTAAATAAGCTCAGAAAAAAAGAAAAACTATGAGAAATACAGAGCTTCTGTAAGCTACTGCTTGAACAGTGCCCGGAAGTAAGACGGTATCTTGTTGATTTCATTTTACAAAGTAACAGCCTTGACACAGCGTACTTTCATAATTTAAAAAACTTTGATCATGTAACCTTGTAACGGTCGACCGGAATATGTGTATGTACCTGTAAGTTTGTACCTTTTCCCATACCTGTTTTAGTGGCCTACCTTTATGTTTAGGGCCGGCCCTTTATACAGAGGGAGGGGAGCACCTGGCTTGGAGGGCCAACAGACTGTACGGGGAGGAGCTATCCGTATGTAAATAGGTGGCGGGAAAAAAGAAGAGGAGCGAGGAGAGAGGAGGAGGCCATAACAGGAAAAGGCACAAGGGAAAGGATTAACACCTCTTGGATATCGTCAGGTGAACCCGGGTTCATTGCCAGTCAAATTATTTTTACTTTCGGGAGGAAGGCATACGGGAAAGGACTTGACGGACCAGCACTAGGAACAGTTAATCAATACATTTCCCGGAATAAGAGATATGATCGGTGCCTCATTCTCCACAATAGACTGAGCTCAATGCTACCGTACAGATAAGACTCAAAAAACTATAAATCCGTTGTTTCTTTTTTTGTGTTTCCATTTGCTCAAATTCTTATTAGTAATGTATGTTTTCTAGTGTTTGTGTTGTGATTTGTGTGGGGATGGGAAGCACTGCAGCGCGATATTATGCATATAAGGTTTTTTGTTGTTGTTGTTGTTGTTGTCACGGTGATAATGTGTATTGTCTTTCAATAATCATTTTGACTTGAGCCTGCTTTAACTGGTGTGTCTATATAATTTGAAGTGGTGTAGTAGAAAAGTATTGTTGGTCACTCGCGTCCCGGATTATTTATTTATTTTGTTCTTTTGCTGCCTCTCAAAGAGGGCAGCGCGTATTATAATCGTGCTGGATCTGAGAGCGGTATAACCTCTTAGTCTCTGCTTGCTTAAACTGAAAAGGTTCAACTCCTTTAATCTTTCCTCATAACTCATACTCTGCAGTCCTGAAATCAGTCTAGCTGCTTTTCTCTGGAATTTTTCTTATGCTGCTTCATCGTTTTGTAGCCTGGTGGCGAAAGCAGCACAATGTACTCCAGGTTGAGGTCTCATTATATAAAGCTTCAGCATAACATTCTTTAACTTGAACTCTACACATTGTTCTATATAACCTAACATTCTGTTAGCTTTCTTATTGACTTATGTGGCTTGGTTACTAATATGGAGGATTCCACAATGACTCCTAGTTCTTTCTTATAAGGATTATTTTCAAGTTTCAGAATTCCTTCTACTTTCTTCATGTAATATCTTAAATTTACCTACATTAAATTTCATGTGTCACAAATCTGCCCAAGCCTGCAAGCTGTAAGTCCCTCACCTGGCTTGGTATCATTTGCAAAGTTAACCAGCTTGTTGTTCACACTCCTATCCAGATCATTTATATATATTAAAAATAGCAGCAAGCCTAACATTGACACTTGATGGAAACCACTTATAACATCACCTGATCTCATTTCTGATAAGGTTCCTTGCAAAATCACACATGGAGTGCCTCAATGGGTTTTAACAGGCCCTGTTGTTGACAGACCCTAGACTTGACTCTCTAAGAAGACAAGAAAAAACTCCTAAAAAAAACCTGGAGGAATAAAACAAAGGAAGAAATTTTGCTAAGTGGAATTCATAGAGAGACACCCTTCTAGGTAGGTTGGGTGTGCAATGGATGTCACAAAATGGGGTATATACAAAATATAAAACAGAATGCAACCAATAATATAACTAATCCTTTGCACAGAGCTAAGTGGCCAATCTATCATTGCCGCCTCAGTAGTACAATACAAGAGTATAAACTACTTTGTTCTCGCACAGGGCTCCTCGCCAAGTGAAGATGGAGAGTGCTGTGACAACGCTCAAGGCAAAATGCAAGAACAGATTATACCACTCACTAAATACAGAACTGCCACATATAAGGATAGATATTTGTGCAAATACATCAAAAACAATGTAGAAACAGATTAATATAAATCAAGCAAAAGAATATCTGTTAATCGGTTAATGGTTAATTGTAGAACCACAGCCAGATTGCAGAAAATGAGTCAGAGATGAACCAGACACAGTGTGAGTCCTGAAGAACTTGGCCAACAAGCCACCTCCCCTCTATTGGCAATTCTATAGCTGAGTCAATGCTCAGCTGGTCAGTCTGAAATGACATTTCTACCCCATGATTCCAGTGCTCCTTTATCTGAGATGACTTTTCCATATAGAGGCAAACAACATAGCAATATAGCCCTGGCACCAAGTGCCACAAGACGATACAGAGAAGAGAAACATAATAGGAGAGGACTAGTAACAGTTTATAAATATCATATTACTTATATTTTAATACTAATGACTAACAACAGAGATGCAGTATGCACAGCTAATCAGCAGCTCTAGTCAGGGTATGCTAAACTGATGTAGTGAGTCTTCAGTCGGGATTTAAAAGCTAAGGGGCACACTTATATTAGCAGATAGACCATTCCACAGCTTCAGGACCCTGTATCTAAAGGCTTGACCTCTCACTATTATTTTATTAATCCTTGGAATCTTAAGTAGGCTGGCATCTCGACGTCTCAATGTGCACTCTGGTTTATAGGTAATGATAAGTTCAGATAAGTAAGCAGGGACTTGGCCATTTAAGGCTTTTATATGTTAAAAAAAGAATTTTGAAATCTGCCCTAAATTTAACTGGAAGCCAGTCTAAGGACTGAAGAACTGCAGTTATGTATTCATACTCTCTTGTTCTTGTAATAATTCTTGCAGCAACATTTTAAATTAACTGAAAGCTGTATAAAGAACAATTTGAACAGCTAATGAACACCACATTGCAATAGTTAATCCTACTAAAAATACATATACAAATTAATTTCTCAGTATCCTGCATATTTAGAAAACATCTTAATTTTCCCACATTTTTTAGAAGGAAAAAACATGTTTTGCATAGTTTTGTAATTTGTGTTTTAAATTACATGCTAATGTCAAAGATTTGGGCTAGATTGCAGGCTGATTCAGTAAAACTAATAGTGATTCAAACTGAGTTAATAATGAAGAAAAATAATATGACATGCACCATTCGGATCATATCCTTTTGTTGCTTCCTCATAGAAGTCAGGCATGTTAGTACAACATGACCTCCCTCTTCTGAACCCCACCTGACTGTTCACTAACGCTTCTGCTCTTGACATGTAACGCTCAATCTTGTCTTTAATAATTCCTTTCTTTGTCTTGCACATGATGCACATAAAGCATACTAGCCCAAAATGTTGTATTTATAGTTTTAATTTGATTTACAGTATTTTATTGTTCATTTCACATAAAATCCTTACATTTTAAATATCAAATATTATATTTATTGCATCTAGTTGAATGTTTATTGTTTATATCTTAAAAAATGTTTTGAATGTGTGGTGTATTTGTCTTGGGATATCAATGGTTTTGCATATCTGGAGCAAAGACTGTGGTAAGTGATTCAGGTGAGAAAAGCAGGAATGAGAGATGGTTAAGGGGGGTTTAGAGCACGGTCAGCATTGGCTATGATGGTCATCTACCTGTTTTAACTAATGCATAATGGGTCCAAACATCACAGTGTTGAAAACATACAAAAGAACTAGGGCATATGATACACAAGGTCAAAGATGGCAAATACAAAATGAAAAATGTGCTTCAAAAAGGGAGCAAAAATACCTTTAAAGTAGTCTGGAAATTCTATTAGGAGAATAGAAAAGTATTTTACTTTTAGAGATTTCAATGTGGTTTTAATACAGCAAGCTAATTGTTGTGACCATGTCTATTGCTCAGTGACATCACAATGCTGCTGCCATCTTGGATCCTTTATGCTAAAGGAAGATCACTGGCTAGACAAAACAATATGAAAAACAAAGAAAACAAGCAATTAAAATGTATACTGTCATTCAACTGAGACATTATCCCTGTTATCTCAAAGTTTTGCCTAACTCACAATTAAATGGAAGGCATATAAGCACAATGCCCAGTGTCACTGCTTCATATCTTCATTTGATTCAGGACTTGGTCACCTTCCGTCTACCGTGTATACTATTTCCTCATGTTCAAGATGAGGGTTGAGGAGAATGGGTGGTTTGATGGGCGTTTCTACTTCTTTCCAGTTTTCACTCACATCAAACACATGTGCATGTCAGGTTAACAAATCTTTAATTCAAAGGTTTAATTTACTGGTAGTTTTGCAGTCTTGAACACTTTGAGGTAAGCAAGAAGTATCAACATCAGGAAAGAGTGTGCAATGGCTTTAAATGCTGGCTTAGTATTCTTTTTGCATCAGTGGTCAACTAGTTTGTTATTATTATAACAGGAAGAAGAGTAGAGAAGAAGAAAACAAAGCAGAATCGAAAGTGTTAATTCTTCAAGAATACTTAAACTGAATCTAAAACTAGAATGCTTTGTGATAGGGTTGGGATGACATAAATCTAAAAATCACATCATTGACGACTAATGCAAAAGAAAGGCAAAAAGTGCCAGCGTCTGAGTGGGTAGCCACTATTACCTGGCACGTGTAATGAAGTCATTTCTGTTAGAAAGAATTGTACAGGTCATATGAAAAACTAAGGGTTTGGCCAGTTACTTTACCAACCATCCATTCACCATGTACAGGACCATCATTTCTGTCAAAGCTTCTAAATAAATGAATCATGGGATGACCCAGGCCAATGAGACACAATATTTTCCCTCCACACCATGGCATCACAGATGACTTGTGCATTAATAGAATGTTACTACTTACGGATAACAAAAGGAACTTCATTCTTGCTAGGTGTCCTTATTGCTATATGAATGTAGCCAATTGCTCCGATTGCATTAAGAGAACCAGACGGTGCTGCAAATTGCCTTTTGATGTTGGTAAAAACATGTTATGTTTATTGTATCTACACCCACACCATCTGAAAACTGGATGTAGTCTGCCACTGGTTGGTTAATGGCTTCCAGAACAGCAGGCATGACAGAGTGAAGATTGGCTGTGATTTTCCTGACCTGTCAGCCAGTTCCCTGAGAAGTGGCAACAGGTAGTTGATATAAAAAGACCAAAAGTTCTTCAGTGCAAAAACGTAGCATTGACCCTCTTAAATGGGACCTAAAAATCAGTCTGTACATCATATTAATTGTTTTTGAGGTATAATATGTTTGTCACGTCAATGTACAGTCAATGCTGCTATACAGCTCCAGAAGACTGGGGCTGTATTAGTTAGGGTGAATATAATATAATAATATAATTATTGTGTTCATAAGAATTGGTTATGGACGCTTTGAAATCACTTCAGTTTTTTTTTGTTTAGCTCCTTCTGACTTACCAGTATGAAAAATCCCTCACATATGACATACCGTTTGACTCATCTTGAAGTCTTATCAGGGAAGACGTCAAACCTTTCATGATTCTTCCTGTATTTGTGGCCCTCTACAGCTGAAAACTCTAATTGTTTGACCATTTTGTACCATATTTTGAGCAGGAAGTTAAGAGTTAAAGAGTAATCCAATAGGTGTTTTTAGCAAAAATAATTAGAAGGACTTAAAATTGTGCATGCCACATCAACCGACCCTAGAGGTTCACCCCCTAATGGAATATGAGGGGTCAACAAGGTTACTCCTTTTCACTAAACTAACTATAAAATAACTATAAAAAATGGGAATGATGATATAGGCATGTGGAGTGTTATTTTATGTTATTTCAACTTAGCTTATCACGATTATAATAATATTTTAGATATTTGGTTCTCTACTGGTAGTCCTAGTCCTGTAAGAGCCACACCTAGAAGTCAAAATGACAAATTCCAAGCACAAGCAAAAGGGGTATCGTTTTAGACTATTTCAAAGTCATGATTTTGAATATTATGTTATTTTTGATTTTTAATACTTTACTAGGGATCTAGCTGTCTTATGGACCTCAATTAAAGGGTGAAAATTTACAATTGAGAATATTTAGACTTTAAACATTCAATCTGAATCATACATTTTAATATTTGAAATATTTGAACTATTCTTGTTAATTATGTACTTCTACCTCATGAAGTAAATCATTACATTTCTTATGCACACACCAAATTAGGGCACCTTTTGCTAATTGAGGCTTTCTTCCCCCTCCACCTGATTCTATGTGGGAGAAACTGGATAAGCAGGTTTGAAAATTAATGGTTACGATTTTATGTCTTATACGGTAAATATAAATCTAAGAGAGCCTGAGATTTTTGGCCAGCATGGCCACAGCCACCTCACTGCATATGTACAATCATTTACAACAGGCCTATTCACCCTACTACTGTGCCTTCCCTATTATAGTGTAGTATAACTTTTCAAATAATACTACACTAACTGTGCTACCCATCCAAGAATGGTTGAAATCTAAATAATCAACATACACCTAAGCATTAATGTTTGTGATGGACCATCTGTTGGAATGTCAAATGCAATGCATTTTATTACTAAATAAATTTGTGATGTGCAATCTTTTGAAATGACAGAGACATAGCAACCGGATGGGCATTTATCCTTTTCTTAAAGTGATTTAGTGTGTTTCAAAAAATGGTAACACTTACGAGGGGGGACCCAAAAATAACCGGAATTTTGTTGTTGTTAGGTTGGTACTTGTAGTACGTGGTTGGGCCACTAGGGAGATCTAGTTACACTCCTCACAAGTCAGTCTGCCAAGTGCCATCAGTCTGGAAGGTTGTGCTTGTGTTCAGTGAATTTTTTTGTAAAAGTAGTTTTGTGCAAGAATCGTTTTTTTACGATGGCCGATTATCGTGAGCAACGCGCGGCAGTGAAATTTTGTTTTCTTCTTGAAAAAAGTGTTGCAGAAACTATAGTTATTGAAACGGTATGACAACCCTGAACCACCCACCCTACTCACCAGATTTAGCTCTGTGTGATTTCTTTTTGTTCCCTCGGATGAAAAAAGACTTGAAAGGAAGGCGTTTTGCTGACGTCAAAGAGGTAAAACAAGAAACAACCAGAGCATTAATGGGCATTACTTCAGACGAATTTAAAAAATGTTTCGAACAATGGAACAAACGGTTAGATAAGTGTATTTCTGCCAATGGAGAGTACTTTGAAGGAGACTAATTGTAGTTTGTACAGAAAATTAAATTAAACACGTTTTAAAAATATTTCCGGTTATTTTTGGGTCCCCCCTTGTATAATGTCATTTTTAAAGAAAAACAAAATGGATCATACAATGTAACATATAACAGATGTATGTCATAACTTTAAAAAGTCAAAGAGTTTCTGCTTGTTTGCCTTAATTTTGTAGGACATGACTTGAAAGCTTCTTATGAGAATAATAAAAATAAACTGTTCTAAATAAAAAAAAATATGAAATGATTAATATTTTTGTTATTCTGTGTCTGTCACATGTATGCTCTCCCTATGACATGTGAGTTTTCTTTATGTTCTCTCATTTCCACCGACATCGCATAGACTTGCAAGTCTGTCTAACAGTTTATGAGCTCTGTATTTAAATCCTGGCCTAGACCAAGTCTGTTTGGATTTTACACACACTTCTTATATTGCTTTGGTTTTCTTATCATAATCATTATGAGTGTGCATGTTTAAGGGTGCTGTTCCGTGGACTTGCGCTCCATATCCTCTTGGTTCTTGCCTGATGCTGCTGGAAAATACCTTGGTTCTTACTTCCCTGTCAGTATAAAATCCTCCCAAAAAGTCACAGAAAATATTGATAACAACAATAATGATGACATCTGAAGACAGAGTGGGAGAGAGAGCTTGGTTAATTATTTTATTAAATTTGTATTAATAAGCCAAAGATCTAAATAACTTGAAGTGAAGTCAGGTGAAGTAAGTTTTTTCTTTTAAATGTCCTGGCCAACAATTAACACCCCCAACACCAGTGCTGCACCAAAATCTTACTTTCCCAGATGTTGTCCTCAATCACCAAGTTGAAACAACTCTGCCAGCTCCTGAGCAGGAAGGGTCTAATAACATCTATCCCAGCTTTCTCCTTCAGTGTGCTTTATCCATCCTGGTAACATTTGTTTGATTCACACAGTGCATGTTTCAGTTAGCAAAATGTTTTTCCCACATGTCGCAGTATGGACCCCTAAAAAATTGTGCCAAAACTAGTTTTGATGAGAGGGTAGTGTCTGGTATGACATTCTCATGACTAACTTTCCATGCAATGCATTAGCTTTGGTTTGCAGTTGTTCAGAGAACATTCCAACTTTTCAACTTTACTATGCAAGATTGCCTTTGATCTCCAGAACATCCCAGGTGGTGCAAACTACCTTTAGTGCCAAGAAAAGACTGCATAGATTTCTTGATTTACCCAGGCTGTCTTTGGAAGAAATGGTCCAGATTCCAGAATTTTGTGCTTTTGGCAAATCTTGTCTATAAGATTCTCCTTTAGGGGGCCCAGCATGTGTCCAGCTTCCTGGTGTTCTATATCAAAGCTCTACTGCTGCAAGGCTATGAGCCAGTGAGCCACATGGCCCATAAGAGAGTTAAGCAGGTGTCACAGAATTAGGGCCAGATGTTGTGGGCAGCACACATTATTGCTGAATGTACTATAGTTGTGTCCTGTAGTTGAGCTTTAGGTCTGCCTGGATGAGTTGGCATCTCCAGTTTCTATTTCATGTTGGTCCTGCTCCTCGTCCCAGGTGTTGAACAGGCCCTTGAACTATCAAGACTTACTGCATATTCCCCCTGTAGCGCTATGCATTGTTTTTTTGCCAGCTCCTTGATGCTCTTGGGAGACAGCTCTAAAACAGCAACATCTTACTACCCCAGTACATCTTATTGTGCATACATTTCTCATCATTATATACTATATATATACTATATATACTATATATATATATATATATAGTAGTATTTTATGGACACACTAGAATTAAATTAACATAACCCAATATTATAAAATTCCTACTCAATATTACTGCAAATAAAAATTAACTGAGCTGACACCCTTTACACAAAGGACTAGGAAAGCAGTAGCTCTGCTGCATTTTGCAAGAACATGGCATTGATATTTTGTTTGGTATCCTGCATGCAACCCATCACCCAAAAACATCAGCAATTCATTTTAAAATAATGAGTTATTGTGTTCTTAGAAAAACAAGCCATCTGATGAATGTGCAGTACACTGATGATTTTATTTTTGTTGCCTGAAAGTCCACAGTGGCTCATTTTCCAGTATATTTGCTCAGTTCTTTTATGGTTTTATGATGATATTTATCAACCAATTAGCAAAATAGAATATCAGTTTTATGGGGAAATCATTTTTTTAAATTAAATTTGCTGAGTTTGGAGTACATCCCCTCACTCACTCATCCACTTAAGAAGGTTCCACTGTGCAATAAAAAGCAAAGTATGAACTGTGAAGTAATTGAAAGTTAACTGCACAGCTGGGTTACATATGGATGTTATTCTTTTCACAATGGCTTCCAAGTTATTTTAAAAAGCTCAAGATCTTAAAACAACCTGCTTTTTATATGAAGCTAAAATCAAAGAACCTAATCAGCACGGGCAATTTCAATACTTTTTTCAGTAAACTTGGCTTACGGATGCATCATTAAAGCAGTATCACTTGGAAGGCATCCTTTTTCTCTGTGAAAATGTTTTCCACGTGATGATATATTAAAAGTCTGAAAGGCTCAAATGCAGTTGCCAGGTACAGATATCAAAAAAACGCAGTCACAGCAATTTCCCTAGCGGTTTATTAACAGGGACACAGATAATGATATAAATAAGGAATAAATGATAGATAAATATGCCGGCATCAGTGTAACAATCTCTTCAAAGTAAGCAAACAGAAATACAGTATGTCGTTTACTTCAAAAGTAATCAAAAGCTGATTCTAACCAACTGCCAAACATGCACAGAGTTCTGCAGCTTTTTTTTTTTTATTATTAACGCTTGACTTCTTCTTTTATATTAGACTATATACTTTTACCCAGCCCATCCTTTCAACCAATGTAACTTAAAGATGCTATTTATAAACTTTTGTATTCTGTAACTGAAAATTATATTTGCACTTTGCTGTCAAAGTAACAATAAAACAAGAGAATGGAAAAAGAGAAAACTAATAGAAGTGACAGGAACGTTTCAAATGTGAAATAAACTTGTCACTGTATATGCCACAGGATGTCAGTCATGTGATCAGATAATTACTTCTTTGAGATTTCTAAACCTAGTGCTCCAAGAATAACAGTGAAAATATCAATACTCCAGGATAGACCTTACTGTGGCAACTGAATCATCACAGACTGCAAATTAGATACTATGGTCTGGATACCTCACAGCTTACTGAATGAACGTTTGATGGCTAAACTATAAAAGATCACGGGTATCAGTATCAGTACCAAACTAGCAACAACAACATTTATTTCTATAGCACATTTTCATACACAGGATGCAGCTCAAAGCGTTTTACAAGATGTCAAAGAAGCAGTTCTAAGAAAACAAAAACAAATTAAAAACATAATGAGTAAATAACAAAAAATAATCAATACAGACTTACATAAAATAGATGCATAAATAGTGCAAAGGTAGAGTCCTTTTATATAGTGTTGTTTTTCAAGTCTCCAAAGATGAGTCTGGTGATAAGGTCAAATGGCCAGTGAGGATTGAAAAGGTTAAAAAAAAACTCCAGGTAGCACAGACAGTCCTCCAACTCTATCAGTTTACTAGGTGTGCTGCCCGTCTAAGAACAGTTGAACAGTTGAAATCTAAGTAATCAACGTAGACCTCAGCATTTGCAGTGCACCATGTAAAGCGTAAGTCTCAGTTATGTTCCATTTGATATTGGATTTGTACAAGCAGTGTTAAAGTTTGCACCATCTTTTGGAAGGACAAGTGCAATGCATTTTATTACTAAAAATGTTTGTGATGCTCAACCTTTTTTAGTAACAGAGACATTGCAACCAGATGGACACACAGAGAGACACAAAGATAAAGACACAGACGTGTATCCTTTTATTAAGGTGGACTATTGTAAATCCTCTTTTTTATCAATTGGGATATCTTGAGCTCAATATGGAAAAAATTTACTTGACCTCTGTTCCATCCATCCATCCATCCATTATCCAACCCGCTGAATCCAAACACAGGGTCACGGGGGTCTGCTGGAGCCAATCCCAGCCAACACAGGGCACAAGGCAGGAACCAATCCCGGGCAGGGTGCCAACCCACCGCAGATATCTGTTCCCAGTATTAAAAAAAATGTGTCTACACCTAAACTAGTAAACAAATTATTTTCCAGTGGTCAGTGATGTGGATAGCACAGTGTTTTTTTAGCCTAATGCCTAATGTCAGAAGTCGCAATTGAATCTTTTATGACCGCCACATGTTCACACTACCCAAGTGTGAAAGTAAACATGGATGACCCATGAAAGCTGGTGTTTGGCTAGTGTTCTAGCAACAAATGCTAGCTATTAGTTTCACAGTCTGGATCAAAGAAGAAACTGAAGTGCAAGAAAGGTGTAAAAGATATGCTGTCATGTCTAATAAAGATTTTTACGCTCTTGTTAATGATAAATAGTACTATATGTGCTTGGAAGCTGTGATTAAAAATCATCATGGAATATTTAATATAATAACATATCACTTCTCAGTTTTCAGAATTGTGAATTAAAGTGTTTAATTTAAAGTAAATTTTTCTAATAAACATGTTAAACCTATGAAGTGTAACTACTGTATATTTGTTTGTAACTGTAACTGTGTAACTGTATCTGTTCGTGGTGTATTGCCACCATTTTGGATTGACATCATAGTCTGAAGTTGGACAAACTCGGACTTGACAGACTAGGCACAAGTTTGCAAGTAGTAATTCCAAGTTTGGGGCTTGTTTTCTTTGCATTTTCTTAATCGGAGGACAGAAATTGTAAGATCACAGTGTTTGTCGAATTAAGGTGTGTTCTTTTAAATTAAAAAAGCTTACATTTTAGTTGTCCTGTCTGTCTGTCCACATGAAATAACTCTTGTTCCAGTGGACCAATTTCTTTGTAATTAGCTACATTTATTCTTCATGAATCAGTTTCCATTGACATAATTTGAATAGAGCACTGTGTCTAAAAACTCTATTTAAAAATCTTTGGAGATTTTTTGAATTGAATGATTTTAAAGCAATGAAACATTTTGTGCAACTCTAGTTACTAATCAATTTACTGTTTCAAATTTACCTTGAGAGGGCTCAATTCAATTGTATTTTTACCTCTTTTCCTTGTCCGATAGCTGCTCCTGTTGATAAAACAAGTAATCTAATACAAGTCTCTGAAACAGCAGTAGAGATGAATACACAGGTTAACTAAGTCCCAGAATGCACCTGAATATTATGACATAGGTATAGGTTCTACGTCAGCTCCATTTATCATAGTTATCATTACCTATTATGTTTACTCCACAAAGTGGAATTAGGAGTTGGTGAGGTATATATTTTATAAGGTGTTCACTTGTGGGATGTGTTTCTTTACTGTTCCACTTGTGGTGGTTTTAAGTTTATGTCATTTAGTAATTTCTATAGTCTGCATAGGTAATTTAAAAAAAAAAATATTTCAAAAATTATAAAACCTTTACGGTATCATCTTATTCGTTATTTTTTACAGGCATCTTAGAAAAGAAAGACGCTCTTGTGCCTTTTTCAGTACAATCATTGCAGGTCCATGTCTGGTTGTTGGGTATCTGTTAAGAGAAGACTCTGTGGTGCCTGGCATGTGAAATTCTGTGTCTGTTGAATTCCACATTAATTTCTTTGCATTGGGATTACATTAGATTGTTCTGTAATCGCATGACAGGAATTAATTTTTATTCCTAATGAGGGATGATAATGGTGAGATGCATCTTTAAAGGAATACTAAACCCAAAAATTATATTTCTTTTATATGTTATCTACCAAATGTAGTTTGTAGTGGATGTCGAGAAACATTTTTAATCTCGTGTTTTGTGAAGAAAGGACATAACAAAGTTGTAGCGGTCTGAAAAACCTGTCGACAGTGAATTATTTATTTTTTGGTGGGAACCACAGGAATGCACCCAGACTTGGCCTGACTCACACACACTCCCTCACAGAGACAAAGAAACAATCAGCATTAAAACAGAAACTGAAGGTGTATTAAATAATAATTAATGAAATCTAACTACACAAACTAAAATGATCCCACCCCAGTTTCCTTTCCGGTGAATACACAATAAACACAAATTAAGCAACAAACAAATAACAAAAACCACTCATGATGAAGTCCATAACAAAATCCATAGGAAATGGCAACCAATGCAGTGAAATGATGGAGACTGAATAATCCAGAGATCAGCTTGCTGCTAAGAAAATGTAAAGAACAGTCCTACCGGTATATCCTGATAATGAAGAGTGATGGGATTGGGAGCGCTCCTTCTCCGAAGGTCAACAAACAATCCAATTCAGTCCTCAAGTAGCAGCCAGACACCAGACAGTCCATACACACGAACAGGAAATAATCCAGGACAAGAACAATAATCCATAGGCCATGAATGTGAAGACAAAACAGACGGGTAACTCCAGACAGAAAACAACCTGTCTTCTCTGTATAATCGGGCCCCTTCTTATCCCCAACAGCCCCTGTACCCTCTGCAATCAGATGAACTACAGGGGCTGCTGGGAGTTGAAGTTTTTACTGCCCGGTGACACTCCTACAAAGTTTCTGATAGAGTAAGACCTAATAATGACCAACGTTAAACTACAGTAAACAATATAAAAAAAAATCCACAAACAAACTCATGTTAATTGTGTCTAATAATCCACATGTCAAGTCGTCCAGTTGTATGCTACCAATGTGCAAAAAACATGTATTTTTTGCTAACTTATTTTTAAATAGATAACTCTGGAAAATGAAAACTAGTACAAAAACAAAGAGCCCCTTCACATGGAGGTCATGCTTTTGATTTGAAAACAGGACGTTTGACCAAAGAATGACAGGAGAGGCGGGTCTTCAATCCAGAAACATTGTTATGTCCTTATTCCACAAACACATTAGATGGAATTTTTTTTGAGCATCACTATGAACTGCATGAGGAAAGTAACAAATAAAAATATCATTTTTGGGAGGAGTATTCCTTTAAGTGACATAACATTCTCAGTTAATTGAATTAACGTTTCCTGATAGCAATGAGTACAAGGAAGGAATTAATCCTGGATGAGATGTCAGTCCATCAGATTGCATGCCTGGCTTATTCTGTGCAATTTTCAGGTTACTTAAAATGTAATATAGTCCAAAATACATTGTTAAATAGCATAAGCAAATATTTGTGATATGTCTCAAACCAAAAGAGGTCTTATACTTGTAGGAAATTGCCATTTCCCACAGATTGTCCTTCACAGAACACCTTGAATTAATCACAGAATGTACTAAGCAAGACATGAAAAATGTAACTGAAGGGTGATGGCTTTTGCTTACTGCTACGTATCTCATAACTCCTGCATTAACTAAAATTAATTAAAATTAAATGATGGGAAATCTCTGTTAAAACAGTTTGATGCATGTCATCCCACAAATAATTTCTGAGTTCAGATCTGGTGACTGTAAAGGTTAATGAATTAACACTACTCAGAGTTTACATAGCTTTGCAGTATAGAGCATTAATCTACAGAAAAATTTAGTTTGCAGACAAGCACAATACAGTTATGATGCAGAATTCAGATAGTCTGTGATATTTGTAGGCATGACTGACATTATCCATGGTTTGCTATGGCTAAAACACAGGTCCTATCTTAAAAGCCAGGGCCCACTAAATAGTCTCAGTTTTCCTGATGGGGCTCCTCTGAGGAATGTAGACTCTATGGGTTATCTGACTAGATGATCGATACCAGACCATGTAACATCTAAGGATGTCTCTCAAAGGCATGAGCTGGAAACTTAAGTTCTGAACAACGGTCTGCAAATGAAGGATTAGTAACATTGATGGACAGAACTTTGCGCCTGCAATTGGGCTTGTGTAACTTAGGAAACCAATAGCAAGACTCTTATTCCTTCCTTTAAAAACCCTTGTAAGACTTTATTTCATTGTTTCCTTCTATCATCTCACTGCTTGATGTGGTTGCAGCTTCTGCTATATAGCAGAGACCTCAGTGCTTAAGGTGTGGCCATGAGAAAGGTCAAAGCAGTACCTTTTACTCCAAAAGGCTAATTGGGACTGGACTGGAAAATATGGAATACTGTTCATAACATTAATTGGTCCAGGGATGCTGTTAGTCTAACACCTTACTAACATAGCAGGAGGTCCCACAGGAAAGCCGTATATGTCAAAGCCATGCTTTCACACTGCCTAAGACGGGGGCTGACTAATTACCAGCTGACCCAGCAGGTGTATTTTTGCTAACAACCACCGTGTGTGTAAAACCCACAAAGAGAAATTGCACTACTGCCCGTAACCTGAAACTGCAGCCAAAGGCAAATAAGTAGATGAGCTCTTTAACAAAGAAAGAATTCACACTGAAGAGTCTTTGATTCCAAGAACTATTAATTGGAATTTAATAGATAGGACAAACTCAGCTAATGTATTACAGTATGGGTGTCACTTTAGCTGAAAGGCAATATTATGAGTTTCTCATCCTAACTCCTGTAGGAAAGTGCAGAGTAGCCTCTCACATACATGAACTCATACATACTGTGAGGGAGGGAGTTAAACCAGCACAGAGACTGGTTGTGAGTGAATGAATGTCACTTGCAGGCTATAGAAGCTTTTATAATCAGCTAAAGAACTTATCCATCTTAACCACATGAATTGAAAGATCAGAATTCATAATCTATATGCCTTTTTCTATAGGAGAAAAAAGTTCAACTAAGCTTTCTTAATTTTATGTTTTTTCTTGTTTGTTATTATCTTTTATCTATATATTTCTATAAATACTTGCATATGTCCATCTCCGTTATTCTTAAGTTATGAATAAATTGTATTATTTTGTTTATTTTAACAAATTTTTTTGGTTAATTTAACTATCACCACAATGAACCTCAACAGAGAAAGGGAAAGAGTTAATATAGACTTTTGCTAATTTATGAATTTTGTTCATAAATTTTATAGGTCTCTTCATATTTGTGGTGTACCAACCATTAAGTGAAACAGACATCCCTTACTCAACCTACATTTAACTTTGCATTCCTTGGAGGGCATCTTGTTGATTGTTGTAATTAATTACCTGCATTGCTGAAAGTAAATCTGATAATATAGCCTCACACTGCATATTTAAGGAACCTGAAACTATTTTAATGTCAGTCAGTAGAAACTGAAAGGTTTTAGAAAGTATGTGTACATTTATGTGTAAAAAAGGAAAAGACATAAGTAATAGCACCAGCATTCAGTCTGGGGTGGAATTACAGGTATTAAAAGTATTACAGAAGCCCTGAAGATGTCCCCTACTCATACATATTTTTTTACACATAAGCAAGGTTTATCTGTCTCTTACAGGGTCTAATTTTAAGTGTACATGGGGAAAGGATTTGAAGGTTATAGTAGGTTATCTGCTTTATTCTTCTGCCAAGAAAATCCTAACCAATCAGAGAACCTTAGACAGCCCTACCCCTTCCTGTCAGTTACTTACAAATCTGCTCAGTAACAAGAATTTCATGTCATTCAAGAATCTGCTCGGAAGCTAGACATGCTAGTGTTGCTGAAGAATGTGTATTTTTTTAATTTCATCTCTATCATTGAATGGGACTGCCAGTGACACTGAATGAGATAGCTAGTGACTTTTTCTAATGTTTTTTTCTGTTTCTTTCACAACATATATACAGTATATATATATTAATACAAATGAAGCTTTTTAGGGTAATATTAAAGTTTTATGCTGGCTAGGAGTCATGATTTTGATTAGAACAATAGCCATCTAATGCTGAGACTATCATCTTCTGTACACTTTGAGAGGACTGAAAAGAGAATGAAAACAGGAAAGCAACGGTAACAGACAACCTCAATTATTGTGATAGTTATTAAAAATTAATAGGAACAAACTCGTAAATAACTCAAAGAAGAGGAAGCCAAGTTAAATTAGTGTTTAGTATTCAATTAAACACGAAGACAAATGTGCCTGCATAATACTGCAAAGTATCTTATTACAGGTTTTGATGAGCCTATAATGAATTCATTCATAACAATACACTGCCAGGCCAAAAAAAGTAACACACTTTAATATTTTCTTTGACCACCTTTAGCTTTGATTACAGCATGTATTCATCATGGCATTGTTTTGATAAGTTCATTCAATGTCTCAACATTTTTTTATCAAGATTTACATCAATTGTTTGCAGAGATCTTGTATTGGCCATGGAATAGTTGAACCACTCCATAAAGTCTTCTCTACCACATCCCAAAGACTTTCAATGGAGTTAAGATCAGGACTCTTTGGTGACCAATTCATGTGTGAAAATGATTCTTCATGCTTCCTGAACCACGTTCTCACAATTTGAGATCTATGAATCTTGACATTGTCGTCCTGGAATAGCCCACTAGCGTCAGGAATAAAAAATCCATTGACAGTCATTCAGTGGATTCAGGTACTAAGCTGACTTCATTTTATTGCTGCATAGCTTTGCTGAGCCAAGACCAGACCTACAGATTTAATGCTACCACCAGAGGCTTGTATGGTGTGCACTATGCATGATGGTTGCGTCACTTTGTGCGCTTCCCTGATGCACCCATTGCCTATATGTTCCAAAGTAATCCTATTTAGACATTTTTAAAATTGGATATTCTTCACTTCATGTTCATATAGTAAGAGGATTAATATAAATTTGTCCACACAATTCAAAAAACTTCAAGAATGATGCAGTATCTATCACATTGTTTTTCAACAGTCATTCATTTGAAATTAATTAAAAATTGCTAGTTAAGAAATGTAGTCATTGCTAATTTTATTTTTATATGTTTCCATTAATTTTTTCTGGTTCTGCTTTACCTGAAGACTGTAAATTACATCAGGGTTATAAAAATAGTCAGTGATCTCTAAAGGATATACAATCAGTTGGTCAGTGCCTGAGCCCTCTCAGTTAATCACAAAGAAATGCTAACCACTTTCCTGAGCTATGTAATCCTTTCCAATACTTCATTAGGCCCCTAATGGCAAGTTATTAATATTTTAAAATCAGTTGTTGTACATAGTGATGCAAGATATTACATATATTAAACTAAACTAACAGTGACATAAATAAGAGATTGCAGGGCCCAGAGCCTTATGCTCTCTGTTATATGATACCCCTCATAGAATAAAGAGCGGAAAATTTATAATAGCTAGAGACACAGATCAAAAATATCAACATGCCAGAAAACACTTAATACAAGCTGTGCCATGATTTTTCTCAACTGTCATCCCAATAGTTGTGTAGCAACATCTGTGAGTTTAGTAAATATTTGCAATACTGAAGTCTTTGCGCTGTACTGATGAAAACTACTTATTGAAACAGTTGTTTTTTTTAAATATTTACATTGAGTAATTTATCGTGTTTTTAATTTTCCTCCAGTCAGAAATTTGAATTTACTCTTCAAAAACTCCCTTCTTTTAACAAAAGTGGGCCAGCGATTAAACTGGACTTTTCTTTCTCATTGTTTCAAATTTAAGCCAGATGCTTTCACTACTACCTAAATGGAAAAGTGATGCTTCTCTATATAAACAACCAAGGTGTTTCAAAATATGGCACATTTTCCTTTCAGAGTAGTATGTATTGCTCAGAGGAACTATAGAAGCTGCAAATATGATAGAAATGGGACTGCTCAAAACCCAGTGAAGATTTATTAGTGATACATTTATGAGAATAGCTGTCCTGTGAGTTAGAATTAGACCCCAATATAACTGTACAGTAAACCTTTGATTTACTTAACTGCTGAATTCCCAAGACACCAAACTCATGCAAGTCTGAGTGAATGTTCCCATATGGTGGAATAAAAACTGAAAAGTGGTGCTCCTTCACTTTGTATTTATATAAGAAAAATGCACCAAGGTAAAACAGTTTAAACCTTGCCATACTGTACTATATAAAGCCTTACATAAATATTAAAACAACAAAGCAGCACCCTGAGATGATCATATGCAACAAAACGAAAGAGACCGCTCAATTAATGTCTCAAAGAAGAAGTGGAATTCAGCTATTCACAACATTCATTCCTTCTCAGTATGAGCAAAGCAGGGTGTAAATCATCTTAAAATTGTTCATTATCTCCATCTATTATAAGTTCAATTATCAATTAAAATCTACTAGGGATAGGATGCATAATGACTGCATGCCATTAAGTATTGGCCTCACTAGGTCATATGTTTTAGGATTCCCCTACACTCAGACCATTTAGGGGAAAATAACTGTTTATTTGTCAAATAGTGTGAGATTTATGGTTACTCCAAATCCCATATAGTCATTATTTGGGATAACACCTAATATGGTAAGGTTATGCAACAAAAAGTTACCACATTACACAAAATCAGATGTATTTTGCTCAGCTGGAAGAATCCTAACCCATCCTCAACAACTCAGTTTGGAAGAAATGTCTTATATTATGTAAAACTATAATCTCAATAAAACTTGCTAAAAATAGATCACTTCAAGTAAAGGTTCTAGGAATTTGAAATTGTCCTGATAAAAAAAAAACAAATCCATCAACAATTAATTTTCTAAACCCTTTTTCCTTTACATGGTCACTGACAGCAGGAGCCAGTTTCACATAGACATCTGCTGTATTCACCCAAACTTCTCTAGTCAACCTAAAAAATACATTTGCAAGATGGCCTAGAAAGACAGAGTACTAGATGAAAATATGAAAGGGAAGCAATCAGACTCTGCACAGATAGTAACTGAACCAGGAATCAGACTCTTTGGAGATGTGAATCAGATGCCATGTCAACTACACCACTGCACTTCTCTATACATCATCTATATATATATAAAATAGAATGTCTGTATGTCTATCTGTATGTTCCTTTTACCGATTTGGACCAGATTTTACATAGTTACTCTTTAGGACCATATGGACAAAGAAAAATTACCATTCCCCACATGAAAAATGTAGGTACTATATCTTTATTAACCAATTTTCACCAAAAGTGGTATCTGGGAGTTTTCTGGGTTGCAGATTATGAATTTGAAATCATTTTTTTTTTAATTCAAGACGGCGGATCCAATATGGAAGACCAAACTTTTTCCAATTCAAAAATGTAGATACTGCATTGGGTGGGTCATTGCTTATTTTGTTTTTAATTTGACAACTATTCAATTGAAACATTTCTTTCATCAAGTGTTTTCCCTTCACTGTCACAAAAAAAATGTGTTTTATTTGTCTGGCGGGTCTCTTCCCTATACCGCCTGCTTCGCACCGTAACTTACAATGCTTCCAAAGGTTCGTTTCAGTACTGATTGTTAACATATGGATGAAAGCAACATTCAGGTCATTGATGTTTCTGACTATAATGCTTCTGCAACTTGCACTGCAACTGTAATTTCCAGTGTGACTTGTATTCACTATGACTATAAATAAGGCTCAATGTCAGTCACTCAGGGTACAATTTATAATACAATACAATTTATTTTTGTATAGCCCAAAATCACACAAGAAGTGCCTCAATGGGTTTTAATAGGCCCTGCCTTTTGATGCCCCCCCCCCCCCCCAGTCTTGACTCTCTAAGAAGTCAAGGACCCCCCCCCCCCCAAAAAAAAACCCTTGTAAGGAAAAAGAATTGAAGAAACCTTGGGAAAGGCAGTTCAATGAGATACCCCTTTCCAGGTAGGTTGGGTGTGCAGTGGGTGTCAAAAAAGGGGGTCAATACAATACAATACACAGAGCAGAATTCAATAGTAGATGATATTACATAATACGATTTGGATTTGTTGAGAGTCCTGGAGACCTTGGCCATCAAGCTGCCACCCCCTATTGGACTTTCACAGCTGATTCAGTGCTGGGCCAGCCAATCCAATGAAAGGACCCTTCTATCCGATTACCCAGTTAGTAGGCATTAACTTAGCATGCATGGTCAGCTATATGATGTTTGCTAAAGAGTGGGCACACCAGTATATTTATACATTTACACACCATAGGGGAAAACCAACAAAATGCAAGGCATTAGATTAATTAATTAGTATTGTTGCAATAATGCAAGTATGTATATGAATTTGTAAATTATATATCATTGAATTAATGTGAATGTGTTATTGTTTCCTTTTCACATTTCCACAAATGCTGATGTTCTAGATATAAGGATATATAGTTTAAGCTAGTAGAGTATAAAGTTAAATTGCTGTACGTAAATATGTGTCTGCTAGCTAACTGTACGTAATCCAATAAAACAAAGACTGCCTTGCATCAAAGCTGTGTTATTGAACATAAATACTGTGATAGTATCATTCTCTATTTAAACAGTACTAGTTGAGTTACCCGGTGTTGCTTGGGAGAGAAAATAGAAGTGAAAATGAAAAACAAAAAGTAATTACTAATTTTATTACCAAATGTATTACTCCTGAACTTGTTGCATTTAGTGCACTTGTTAATAATAGAAAACCCCTTTGTATAATTATTCAGTAAGAAGCAGGGATTTAGAAATTACTTTGAACTTAATAAACAGCCAATGCAATTGGGCCAGCTCAAAGTTTATGTCGTCCTAGGTTTTAGACCATAAAGAGGAATTAGGGAAAAATAATAAACAACACGTGGGTTAAACCACCGAAAAAGAGGCAACTAATAAAACAAGCATAATGGAAAGGATGTTGTTCATACAATGAAATCTTTGCCAGAGGCATTAATAGAAGGTCAATGTGAGACAGAAGATCAGTAATATCAGACTAAAAGAAACAAAAGCATAGGTAGAAAGCTAGGAGAATAGTCCAGATGTAAGCGGCATGAGGAAGGCACAGGAAAATACAAAAGCATAAAAAAAAAGAAATTGGCAAAATCAGTACAGTTTAGTGAGGTGGCTAAGTGATTAATCTTGAACCAGACATTCCAAACTCCAGTTACGTAATCAAAATTAGCATGGTATGAATTAGTAGCACAAAACCACAAGAGAACACAAAATACATGAAAACCAGCAGAGTTGGCAAAGTCGTAGTACACAGTATGTATGAACTGCATGCATACAGATCATGCAGTTATGAACAGTGATGTTCATACTTGTATGTCAGACAAACCCTCTGGCTCAATAATAACCAAGAATGTATAAGTGACAGGAACATCTGAAATCAACTCAGAGATATTTGAGGGGACAACATCCTGCAATTTGTGAAGAGAGGGAGTGAAGCTGATGGTGTCATTGACAAAGTGACAAAGCTGAATAAATTGAACAGAAGAAGAAAGCTTGGTGTTACAATAGAAGAAAGGCATTCTACAAAGACCATGAATACACTTAAGAAAATTTTAAAAATATTTTTAGAAAATCCTAGATGAACATTTGGTTTTCAAATCAAAACAGTAGACTTTTTATTTGAAATAAACAACCAACATTTAAAAAAAGGGATAAAAAAACAAACCACACTATCTGGTACAACATATAGTAGTGGACAACAACATTTTGTATTAAAAAAAATAAAAAAAGTGGAAACACTTTAGAAAAATATGTCTTTTGCAGGATATAGCTTGTGGTCTTTTTAGAAGAGAACAAATTTGAGGTACATGAATGATCTTCTGAGTGCTTGAGTGAGATCGTTGAAAGTAAAGTATTTTATGATGTAACAGAGATTTCCACTGGACCTTTGAAGCCTCTGCAACAACCTGATTGCACTCATTTCAGCATCATAGATGGCAAGATCATCTGGACTCAAGAGAGACGGACAGAGACATACAAACACTTGGTGACCAGGTCCTGTTTCTAAAGAGTGTGAAGTTAGCAGAAGAAGGGTACAAACAGAAGACAAAAGTGATACCTGGCCAGTTTAATGTTTGTTACACTTTTTTACTGTAAATAAGAAAAAACATGACAAACATGGACTGACTGGGAGAGTTAGTTTCTGTGAATAGGGGTTAATGAGTTATGTTGGATAAAAATGGCGTGGCCTTGTCAGAATTGTTCTAGTGTACTAATTTAATGGGAAGCACATCTGAGACTGTTAGAAGAAATAACATTGCTAGGAATATGATTTTTGATCAGAAGATACAACTGTTAAAGATTTCACTTGCACCAGTGAGATACCTTCTTGTAAGTAAATTAACACTTGCAGGAGATGTGATATTTACTGCCGAGAAACAGATTATAGCTATGGAGTAGGTCAAAAATGCATCTGCATGTTTAGATGTAATAACTCAGTTTAACTAACTATCTAATTTGTCATAGTACACCTTTAGGCACCTATTAAATGTCATTTGTTTTATTTTATGCTATTTTAAAATTATCATGATTGATTTTACAAGCCATTCCACCGTCCATATTTCTTTCCTTCTTACAGAAATGTTTGAAGGAATATAAATATTTTGTAATATTGCAGCCACAAATACACCAGTAATCATCAATCATCCCATTCATTTCCTGTATCCACTGTCCCAGTGCAGTGCCAAAAGGCGTCAAACACATGGAAGTAAACAATCTCACCCACAACCACTCATACAGGGTGAATCAACTGGTGATAAATCTAATATTTAAATGCTTATAATGTAGAGGAAGCCAAAGTTCTGATATAAAGCCCATAAATACGCAAAGAAAATGTACAAACCCTACCCAGACGGTTACATCGGTGTCCAGAAGCATTGGGAAACCAGTGCTGAAGACCATCTGTAATTTGTGGAATAAACACATATAATAGGAAAGGTACTATAAAAATAAAATACCATTTTTATTATTTTTTTTATTAAAATCATACCTCACAATGGAGGTAAACCACTTTTACATCTTCTGAAAGAAAAACAATTCTTTCTGGCAAATATGTATCAGTTTTCTGTGTTTCATGAAATGAAATACAGTATGCCAAGGCTATGTGTATGGTCAACATGAAATTGGCAAGCTTTGTTGAGCGGAATAGTTTCAGAATCACTGAAGAATAGCTTGTTTTTGTAAAACTGTTCTAATGTTCAAATAAAAATGTCAATAGTGGACCACCTCATATTACTGTATTTATTAATATCATCCTTAAAGCTAATGTAACTAAAAATAAATCTTTACAAAGCAAGAAATATTTGTTTCATTATTGAAAAGCATTTACAGAAAATTGTCAGTCACCTGCTCTACAGTGTTAATTACTACCTATACATAGTCTTTTTTATTTTAGTCCTACAAATGTACTTTTTGTGCTAATAGCATCCTCCATTCATCCATTTTCATACCTGTTATGAAAGAATCAGTCTCAATACACGCAAAATGTTTGGGGCAGCCACTCTTATAATTTCCCTGGCTGCAAAAGGGTATTGAAATGAATAATGAAGTGCTCTGTTTGAGTTCCAAAAGTGAACTGCTTGAGTAGTGAAAAGATGTGGGCTTTAAAAGCCAAAACTGGAAGTGATGTCATCTAGGACCAGAACCAGAAGTAATGTAATCTAGGCCCACAACCGGAAGTGATGTTATTCTAGGCACCGGAAGTGATGTCAGTCTTGGTGCTGTACATGGAAGTTGCATCAGTCTTGGCACCGAAACTGGAAGTGACATCATTGATGTTGAATCAGGCAGGTCTTCCCATATTTGGCCTGCAGAGACAACAGAAGCAGGTTTAGCGCACCCTGCCACCACCTGGCCTGGCAGGTAATTACCTCTACTTGGTCCATTCAGCTTCCTCCTAACTGGATGTGTGTTACACTGTTTAATCCAGATTAGTATCATACATGTCCCAGTGGGTTTTGGTACAACACACAAGCTGAGCATTAATAATATAAATATTCACCCTCATCCATACAGGACAATTTAGAGTCAACCTATCATTCAAGTTTGTGGGGTGTGGGAGGAAAACCAAGCTACTCGGAGGAAGATGACCAAATGCTTTATTATTTATCCCTGTGCTGTACATTAATAAAATGGCTGACATAAAAACTATGACATGTCAGGCTGCGAAACAAATGACAAGATAGGAGGAAGCCAAGAATTCTAATCTATTCAACTAATACAGATTTGACATACTGGGCAGTTTTTTTTTTCATACATCTCAAGGTAGAAAGACTTTGAATGACAAACGGAAGAAAAGAGATAACGCATTAATTCGCCCATCCATTTTTTAACCAGTTCAGGCAAAGATGGGATCTTATGGAGTAGAATAGCTGAAACAAACCTTTTAAAAGAGATATCAAAATATCAATGTGAAATAGTGAAAAAGTTCAAAATTGAGAAGCTTTAAAAAGGACTCTACAAATCACTTGCAAGTAGTATGACATGAAGTATTTTAGATTATTAAAGAACGCAATGGAAAGTAGAGCTTACACTTTATTACCATGAGGAATTAGTAAAATATGAATGTTAAAAGAGCTGTAACAAGGGTCACTTGTGTCAGAAAAGGAAAGAATCTAAACGAAGTTCTTGAAACTGAATTGACAGATTTAGAATACGGCACTGCAATTAATAAATTACAATAAGATTCTTCCTAATTATTTCCTACGTATTGCATCATCAATGTGGATGCCCAGAAAATGCCATTAGTTAAAACACCAGAGAGTGAACGAATGCCTCAGGCACTGCGCATTACTTTTATGCAGATGAATGTAGCTTATTATACTGTATATTGTAAAATTATAGGTGCAGGTGTTCCTTATGCAACAACAGCATTATGTTTCTACAAAGGGTTGAACTTGGCAAATAACCTATCTTTTGAAAAAAAACAGTCATTTCCCTAGTGAAAATTGCAAAATGATCTAAATTGTAAACTATTTCTTTAAGTCTTCACTTTTAAGATACTTAGAAAATGCGTGTTTAGTAGAGTAGCCAATGCTCCTTGGCTAGGTACAGCCATCACTGAACCTATAAATTATACAGAGAGAGTATAGTATTTTTTATTATTTTTTGCTTAAAAGTTTATTTATGTGACTGAGTGGTAAAGAATAGTGTAATGCAACTTAGCATGTACTTTACTTCACATAAATGAACTTTTAAGCAAAAAATAATAAATAATACTATACTCTCTCTCTTTATAGTCACAAGCTAAACCAAACATCTCATTAACATGGCAACATACGCATGGCTTTATGGGTGTAAACCACCTCATTAAAACTGTAATCTAATTAAGAGAGGAGAGAGAGAGGGAGAGAGAGAGAGAGAAATAACCTTTACCATTTGCTTGTTTTCCACTAGCCTTTATGCTTAGTCTGAGTGTCTTGAGCATGGGAAAGGTGCTATATAAATAAAATGCATTATTATTATTATTACTTCATGAATTAAACTCATACCAAGATTGGCTGATGGGGTACAGGGTACAGACAAAGGGTATAACTTAATCACTTTGGGTATTCCTAACAAGTAGCAGCAGCAGTAGTAGTTGTAGCTGCCGAAAATGTAAGGTGTGGTTAAGCATGGAAAAGACGCGTGCCGAAAGAAATTTCTCAGTCCACGAGTTCGTTTTTAAGATATTTAGTGAAAATTAAAAGAAAATAATCCACACAAGAATAAAAGAAAAAATAGTTACACACATAGAATAAAAGGCAAAAAGAGGAAAAATGTATCTTCTCTAAACTTAGCTTTTCTTGAGAAACTTTAGTTATTTCTGTAATTGCAAGTTGTTTACTTCTTCTCTACTTAAAGATTCTTTACTTCTTCTTCTCTACTTAAAGGTTCTTAATTTCTTCTTCTGTACGCATTAAGCATACGATACAGTACTTAAATAAGCACTGTTTTCTTAGAGTTATTTCACACACTCAAAAGGCCCGTAGGCCCGCAGGTACGGTTAAAAACTTCCGCACCTTACTCTTACAAGGCTGTAACTAACTAACTGAAGAATATTTACTCCAAGCTGTTAGAAATGGCAAGAATATACCAATTCAATTGTACTTATGGGGGTTATAGGAACCTCCTATAGATTATGCATTGTCATCTAATAAAATATTCATGAATCTTATAGAACTAGGAAAATGGCTCTTACAGTAGTATTGACATGTGTATGGAGTACAGTGAAATTCATACTTGCATGTTTGACTCCGGTGCCGCGATAAACCATAATTTGCTAAAATACATAACTTTGTTTCATTCATGGTTTAATGGTAAAGAAATTTGTCAAGAAGCATAAACAGCTTCAAAGAGATTTAAACATATGTGGACTACTGTACACTGTACTCATTCAGTCAACAGATAGCTTTGTATACAGCATTGAAAATGAGTGAAGAGACCTAAATCCCACAATTCATGTGGGTCCAACTGATGGACACTACTGGAACAACATGCAACCGAGAATAGGAGACCCTCATAGTACATTAAGAGCTGTCAGCTGTGCCATGGCACAAATACTCTACTAATATAGTCATTTTAAAACTAAAAGAGATCATTATCAGCTTTCAAATAAGTGATGGCTTTCTAAAGCAGTAGGGTGCTTGTTTGTTGTTGAATTATAAATAAAGACGGTTTCACTGTAATTTCTGTCAGACTAGAGTCAGAACTTTATGTAATAAGGTGTGGCAATCATTTATTATATTTTATCTCAGGTCTGTAAAACCATTCAAAAACAGCCTTAAGTCCACTGAGCAACCCTAAAATCGCTTTTAAAACTGTAACCCATTTCTTTGCAATTCATATTGACAGAAAGACTTAAAAATAGCACAATTCAGAGGCTAGCATATTAACACTGTGAACGCAAGGCACAAATTAAGGCATATCTTATTGAAGCTGTCAAAACACAACATACGAGAGAACTCGTGTCTCAGAATACAGCCTCTATAGATGCAGGCAGCTTGCTGGTGAGATTTGCTGGTACATCTCAGTTACCTACTATAGTGGATAACATAGAATAGTTAATAAGTGAATAGCCATAGAATTAGTTTTTATTTTTTTGGTGGCAAGACTGTTTGTAGTTATGCCATCTCAAAAAGGTATAAAGCTGCTTATGTTTTGAAAAATCTAGATTTATTTCAAGATAAATATTTTGATGATAATGACAGAGATCAACATAGTGACAATCAATTGGATGACATGAAACCTGTAGGCTCTGGCACCGACGGGATAGCTGCCCCAAAGGCATTCCTTCATCATAAGGTGTCCGTCTTGTCACGTGACTCACGACTGTCAGGACAGCAGTACATGGATGTTCTGCCACCCTCTGAGCACAGTTACCAACCATCAAGCGTAGACAGCGCAAACAAAAAAGTGTTATTATTGCAGGACCTGTGGTTCTAAGCCTGAACTCTGCGAGGTGCCTTTCTTCTAGGATTCTCTCTCAAATGGAGAATTTAGTTATGTTACTTGTGAAAATAAAATAATTAACAGTTTTTTTTCATTATTTCACAGAGTTGCTGTTGATTATGAAAATGTTGCTTTTTATGTGATCAGTCTTTTTATGAGAAAGGAATACAGAGAAATGAAACCACCAATAATAACTGATTTTCAAACTATATTGGAACAAAGGCAAAATATCCCTACATTTTCAACATCTGAGACAGCTAAACAGAACCAAAATAAGAGAGGAAAAAGAAAAAAGATTTGACAGGTAAACTGGCATACACACACATACACCACGGAGGAGCGCAAGGCAAAGAAAGTGAGAAAAAAAAAAACAAAAGGTGGACAGGAGAAACTGTCTCATGGAGCAACCTTCAATCAGCTCTTTACAAGCAGAAGAACATGAAGCCAGTTATGGATAGTAGAGCCAGAAGAGTTGTTGATCCGGGATGCAGAAGATTAAGATTGTAAAATGAATACTTCCAATGCTAGAGGAGAGACAAGGGCAAGAGATTTCTAGTGAGAGGCTACAAGCAATTCATCTGCAATGGTTGTAGTCATTAAAAGCCTCTGCTGGGAGAGAGAAAGGGAAAGTGAGGAAAGAGAATAAAGGTCTAAGAGGATAAGAACTTGAGGGGACCACGTGATGGGGAAAGAAATTGTAGAGAGGGATTCACCTACAGTGTGACATAGACAGAGAGGATCTAATTCTAGTCTCATTAGATAACGTGTAAATGGTGTGTGAAATGTTGCTTTCTACTACATTTCTTTAGGAGTTATGATAACATTCAGTATCTCTCTATATATAAAATCCAACATCTGTCTGTCAGTATGTCTGTCCGCTTTTCACGAGAGAACTACTTAACGGATTTAGATCAGGATTTTTTCTATAACTTGCTTGAACATGCCAGTTGAATTTGTGACTTCTCTCATCACACTAAGAATCATAGTTCTCTTGCGGTACCGACTTATTTGCGCTAATCCGAGACAGAGGCTGAGGGCAGAGGGAAGAGGAAAGCGTGACATCAGGAGTAGGGAGCTGGGTGGGGCCCTCCTCACTGTCCTTTTTCACTAATACGCAGGGGACGGCTAGTTCATCATATATGCATCAACCTATATTGCAGCACCCTGGTAATAGATGTTCCTGCAGTCAAGGTGTTAGGCAATTTAAAAATCGTAATAGTGGTATAGTGGATAGCACAACTGCCTCAGTGTTCCAGAGTCATGGATGAAAATCTAGCTGAAGCCTTATTTCTATGGAGTTTGCACTTTTTTTATCTGGGTTTTCTCCAAGTACTCTGCTTTCCTGCACATCCCAGATGTCAGTATTATGGTTAAGAGCTGATTCTAAACTGTCACGATATGAGTGAGAGTTCGAATGTGTGTTGGAATGCCATCCCATTCAGAGTTAGTTCATGCTTTGCAACCAGTGCTGCTGGAATTGGCTCTGCCTCTCTGCAATCCTGTGTTGGAAAATCTGGTTTCAGAGAATGGGAACACAGATTAAAGAACACAGAAGCTGCAGGCAACATTCAGATTTTATGCATACCCTGTTCCTAATTTCAGTAAATTCATCACTGAATTATATTTTGATAGGGTCATAACTGCACCAGAAAGGTTAAAATGAAACAACATGATAATTTTGATGTACTTCATCTCAAGTGACCAGTAAATAAGGGACAAACACAGATGTGAAAGCATAAACATTTATATAGTACAGTATGCATGTGATGAAATGGTGACAAAAAAGTGCAGCTCCACAGAGATTTGAAGTAGTAGTAGTATTGTTACATAGACATACCAAGCTGTAAGCATCATGCTAGTTTGCTGTATATCATATGAAAGATTATCAATGCAGAAAAAGGCTTTCCAGGGCTACCATAAGGGATAAAAGAAATTTGTAAACTTACCTGTGGGCAGTTTATCCGCTACCCAAGTAAACTGGGCAGAGTGGTGGCTCTTAGGCTAGGGATTTGCACTGGTAATCGGAAGGTTGCCGGTTCGAATCCCTTAAACGCCAAAAGTGACTCTACTTTGTTGGACCCTTGAGCAAGGCTCTCAACCTGCAATTGCTCCATCCTGGGTATGATGTTAATCTGCATCCAGCCCTGCATGTAGGCCCACCAACCTGCAGGGAAAAACCTGGGGGTTGGTGGCAGAATTGGCACTCCAGCCACCATAAAAAACCTCACAGTGTGGTGCTGAGTTGGTTTGTCATGTTGTAGGTGTGGCAATGTGCTCTATAGAATACCAAATCTAATATTTTAAACATAGGATACATCTTTGATGGACCATGAGACTTAGAAGAGATTCTCATTTATGGTTCATTAAAGAATCAGCTTTGTCACAGATGGGGAAATAGCTTTAGGCAAAAAAGGCGACAAAGCATGTGATATTTTGTAAGATCTCTTTCTAGTCTACTTTTCATCTCTTTCAAGACTTGATACTTTTTACTTATTATTGGACTGATCTGTGATAGGCTGGCGCCCTGCCCATGGTTTGTTTCCTGCCTTGTGCACTGTGTTGGCTGGGATTGGCTCCAGCAGACCCCCGACCGTGACCCTGTAGTTAGGATATAGTTGGTTGGATAATGGATGGATGGATGAATGGTGACTTACAACATTTAAGATACAGTTGGTTAGGTTTCTTTTGTTTTTCCAGTTGGAGCACAGGCAGATGAAGTAACTTTGTCAGGGTCACAGTGGGAGTTCAACCCCTAACCTCAAGTGCTCCATCCATCCATTATCCAACCCGCTATATCCTAACTACAGGGTCACGGGGGTCTGCTGGAGCCAATCCCAGTCAAAACGGGGCGCAAGACAGGAAACAAACCCCAGGCAGGGCGCCAGCCCACTTCAGGGCACACACACACAGCACACACTAGGGACAATTTAGCATCGCCAATGCACCTAACCTGCATGTCTTTGGACTGTGGGAGGAAACCCACGCAGACACAGGGAGAACATGCAAACTCCAAGCAGGGAGGACCTGGGAAGTGACCCCAGGTCTCCTTACTGCAAGGCAGCAGCGCTACCCACTGTGCCACCGTGCCACCCACCTCAAGTGCTTGAAGTCCAAATTCATAACTACTGCACCACACTGTCTACATTTTCTTCTAGAACAAGTACAGTATCATCTACTTGGAGCACAGCAATATAACTTAGAGAATCTAACAGTATTATTCAGAAGCAAGGACTACAGTTATGTAATCATAGTAAAGTGTTTTATTACCATATGCAACTGTTCATACATTTCACCATATATTATTGAGCAAATAATGCAAGTACTTTGAAATGATAAAAAATAAAAAATGTCAAGACATTACTTGTAAAATCTGAGCCCACTATGTGGTTATGCTGAGATCTGTGCTGAAACCCAAGAGGAGACACTTGTGGGAATACTGGGATATGTTTTCTCTTGAGAAAAATCTGAGTCGCATGATAGAAAAAGTCATGTCTCCATTTTATTTCTTTGTGATCTCATTGTTGTTGAAGAGAAACCAAAAAGATGTTAAGTAGATCTCTTTTTTGATTTTTCATTCCTATTGGACATTTCCAGAAAATAGGATGTCACCCTAGAATGGTTTAAAATGGGTAGGAGTCTTTAAAGCCAGAGCCAAAAGGTGAGTTGGGAGGTTGAACAGTACAAGAGTTGAGAGGAAGTGCTATTAGTGTTTTTTTGTAGTGGAAGTGTACAAAATCTCTCCACTTGATTAAAAAGGCAAGTATGTTAAACTCTAATACATAAGCAGTAAGATCTGGTATAGGATGTGCACTTTATTGCAGACTATATTTGTCATTTCTCATGTCTTATGTACTTTTTTTCCAGACATTTGCTGGAAGTGACTCTTTTCACTCTTTTTTCACTCAGGGCGGAGTGGTGGCTCTGAGGCTAAGGATCTGCGCTGGTATACCAAAGGTTGCCGGTTTGAATCCCCGTCACTGCCAAAAGAGATCCTTCTCTGCTGGGCCCTTGAGCAAGGCCCTTAACCTTCAATTGCTCCAGGGGCGCTGTACAATGGCTGACCCTGCAATCTGACCCCAAGGGGTATGTGAAAACTAACAAATTCCTTATACAAGAAATTGTATAAGGCGAAATAAAGAACAAAAAAAAATACGATATGTAACAATCCACTGCAAGAAACAGATCAAACTTTTAATAAGTGGTATAAAATATAAGTAATTTATGAGATTTAACAAAACAATGTCCATTGAGTCTGGTTTAACAGTTTCTGTCAAAAGAAGGAAAAATAGGCCATTTTAAGAAATAATCGATTCATAACATTTTCTGTGAGGAAAAGATTTCTTCCCACAACATAATAGCAAAATTAAGTTAAATCACATTCAAGCCACATACATTTATTTCTGATTGTTTTTAATCAGAACACTACATTTTAAAAAATTATTGAAAATGCTTTACAATCATGTTTTCTATTCATTTTACAATTTTTCAGCTTTGTCTGTAATCTGACACATTTTAGAAAGACAGTACTTTATAGATCTCACTTTACTGCAAATGGTAGTGTGCTAGATCTCAGTAGCAGTATCAATTTTAAAAGTCTATTCTGAACAATTAATAAAAAAAAGATATTTTTATCCATTAATGTTAATGAAAATAGTATTTCCTGCGGTGGGCTGGCGCCCTGCTAGGGGTTTGTTTCCTGCCTTGCACCCTGTGTTGACTGGGATTGGCTCCAGCAGACCCCCGTGACCCTGTAGTTAGGATATAGTGGGTTGGATAATGGATGGATGGATGGATGGAAAATAGTATTTCACATAAAATAGTGATACCCTCTGTTATGATTAGTATAAGCTCCCATGATACAAATTTTTTACTCTTCATCCTTAATGCATGTTTTAACAGCCACAGTATAGTAAGCTTCAGTAATACAGCCCCTCTTCTTGGCAAAAGAAATTGTTATAGAGAAGCAAAGGTGATGCTAAGAGTTTTCAAGTTCAGGATGTACAATCCATATCAAAGCTGCCATGTGTGTAAATCAGTTCAGGAAAACAAGAATATGGCACAGCTCAATGCTGAGTATAGGCTGAATTGGCATGTAAAGCTACAGGATAACGAAGTGTTATATCCATAGAGTTATCCTTTTCATTCTTGCAATACCAAAGATTCTTCCTCACTCTTCTTTGTGTGTCTTATTTTTTACTAAAAAGAAAATAGCTGCACATTCTAAATAGGACAGAGAATAGGCCAGCATTACTCATTCTAAGGGAAGCCACTGTTAGGAAAATCAGTGCTGAATAGCAGATGTGCATAACAAGAGGACATCTGGCATTGCTTGCTGTTGATCTTGACCTGGTCAGCAAAAATGGACCAGGATAAAGAGAAGAACAGCTGTATGCCTTAATGTTGTCTCTATTGAATCGCTTCCATGATCACAGCTACAAAAATATGGGTAAGACACTTTATTATAAATAAAAATCTTATGTTTGGAAATTTCATTAGGTGTTGTTGAATTCCATTGTTAGTCTGCAATGTCCTGGTGTCCACTCCATGGTTGATTCCTCATCTGGATCCAATGCTGCTGGGACGGACACCAGTTCCCCCCAACTTTAAAATGCAAAAAGGAAGTTTGAAAGGATGAAAGAGCTGATTGAATTGGCTAATTATCTTTGCTATCCATTTATTATATGACTAACCAAAGATTATTATAATTAAGAAAGCAATCACAATATTGAATCATAGGAATTACTTTGTAGTCAAAATCTAAATGTTAAGTTAAATTTAATTAGACTATCCTACAATACTTTGTGTTAACTATTTGAAAACCATATCTATTGTTAATTTATGCTTTTTTATGTTATGTTAAGTTACATGTACACCTGCACTTTCCCCTAACACACCCATAAAATACAGGCTTGTGGATGTGGTTGTAGTGTAGGGGGTCCACAGCTCATGTCAAAAAGGCCACTTTTTAAATAAATAATCTCCGCACTCGCGGCTTAGAGAGGGGGCATGGTATGTGTGGCCGGAGCAGTTCCCGGGTGATGTGTGATGCGGACAGTCCTCACTTAAGTGCACAGGTGAGGAGTCGTTCGCATCCGTAATTGATGCTGGGAGCTGCTGATTGTCACACCTGATCCACGTCCTCGTAATAAATAGAAGCGCAAGGCGCCTAGGAAGAAAACAGAGGAGAGAAGAGGTAAGAGAAAGAACAGGAGGTTAAGGGAGAAGAAGGCTGGAGAAGTGGGGAGCCGGTGCGAGAGACCGATAGCAGACTTGGTTGAGCAATGGCAGGCAGCAGGTAAGAGAGCCCCAGAGGAGTGTGGCCAATTCTCGGAGGGAGCAGATTGAAGCGGTCACTCCAGATGAGCAATTGGGAGGAGCTGGAGTGACCGGCAGTGGAGACGACTGGCTGTCAAAAGGAGCGGAGTCGTGGAGGCGTTGGGTGTGTTAAGCCCCAGCGTGAGCGCCCTGGCCGTTGGGGGGAAGAAACCCAAGTCTCGGTCTGCCTGGAGCCCGACGTAGCCAGGGATCGGAGGGCTACTGGACCAGTATTGAAGGAGCTGCATATGCTGGTAGGGCGACTCCAATGTTGCGGAGCCCGGAAGGGAGAAGCAGGCGAGTTGCCGGGTTAAAGAAAGATGCACCGGATTTTGTGTTTTAAAAGACTGCTTCCAGCCGTTATTTTAACCTCGTTGTTTTAAAAGATTTATTCATTGTGTTTTTAATCTCAACTATTTCACTCGTTTTTATCGGATTATTTATTTAATGACTTATTTTTGAAGCACTGCACTATTTATTTGAACTGTCCAGCTCATCGGTGACATTACTGACGGTGTCGGGTTCAAGCGCTCCCAGAAGTTGAATGGGAGCATAGAGTAGAACCCGCATCGTCACAGTGGTGCCTTCTAATTAATTGTCACTATACTTTCACTTATTATTATTATTATTATTATTATTATTAATTCTATTCTAATCCTTTGAAAAAGGCTGAACATTTGTTAAAAAAAATACAGATGTACAATTCTAAAGCATTTTATAATGTAAAGATATATCCACATGTTCAGTCTGGGGTTGCCATCACTTTGCTAGCAAATGCAGTATACACACAAAGGATGAAAAGCTGTCAAAGATATGCTGGATAAGTAGTATACTCATAATCCCTGAACTGCTATAGCATCTCCTTTTGACGCTGATGGATTATGTTATTGGCAGAAGCTCAGTTTATGTATTCACAGCTGGCTTTACAATCTAGCTTCCTTATTTTATCTGTCTGCAAACTGGCCGTATATCATACGTTTGAAATCTTCCCAACTCTCTATAGTGGGTGCTGATTTATTATTTGTTTCATCACTTTCAGAACACTGAATGCACTCACCGATTTATTAACTTACTTGTTTATGGAAATTTATTTTGGACTAAAACTGTGCTCATTAATATTTTCTTTTTATGAAGTTTTATATTTTGATATCTTCTTTTTTCTCAGCAGTATTTTTATTATAATAAATACTTCAGCTATTTTCTTTCTGTATAAGCAGTAAACTGGGAATAAAATCTAACTTTCATGTTTTCACTATATAATGGAAGTAGCACAAGCATGAGGGTGTGAAACATGTTTGAGCTAATTGTTCTGCTATAAAGAATTTAAATGGAACATTGGGGGATTCTATTGTGAATATTACTCATTTATTATTTTGTGCTAATCTGAAAAATGGTGATTCAGTATGTTTTATCTGATAACAGCTCTGCCTGAGAAACTCCCAGGTGTGCTTCCATGGCAGATATAAAGTATCTGTTAAAATATTGTAGGCCGACTTGGGTCTCTTCTCTATTTGTCGTGTTAGCTAGATCTCCTGAGGAGCAGAGGGTGGGGTATCCATATTACTTAGCTTAATTAATTCAACTGGCTTCTCATGATCTGAAGCAGCATTTACATTCCAATGTCTTCATGGATGTCAAAAATCTGTCAAGGAACCTCGTATTGTTGATTATACCTCTAATGTTATTCTTAGGTCACCAATTTAAACACTTGATCATAGGTGTTTTCATCGTCCAAAAGCTTATGTCCTTTTTACCACAAGTTTCCTGCACAACAACAACAGTTTATTTCTTGTATAGCCCAAAATCACATAAGGAATGCCTCAATGAGCTTTATCAGGCCCCGTTTTTTGACAGTTCCCCCCGCCAGCCTTGACTCCCTAAAAAGACTCCTCAAAAAAATCATGTAGGGAAAAGAAGAATGGAAGAAATCTTTGCAAAGGCAATTCAGAGAAAGGCCCCTTCCAGGTAGTGTGCAAGTGTGCAATGGATGTCTAAAAATGGGGTAAATACAAAATACAAAAGAGAACATAAGTAATCCTCTTCACATAGCTAAATGACCAATCTTTCATTGCCACCTTGGAAATGCAATGCAATAGAACCAACTACTTTTTTATCGTACAGAGCACCTCACCATGTGTAGGTGCTAAACACTGCAACATCTCTCAAGGCAAAATGCAAGAATAGATTGTACCATTCACTAAATGCAGAACTATCACATATAAGGATACAAGTTTGTCCAAATACATCAAAAATAATGTAGAAACTGATTAACATAATAAAGCAGAAACTAATTAAGCAATGATGAAGAATAATATCTGTCCATCAGTTAATTGTAGAACCACAACCAGATTGAAGAAAAGGAGTCAGACATGCTAGACACAGTTAGAGTCCTGAAGTCTTTAGCCAAGAAGCTGCCTCCTCCTATTGGCCATTCTACAGCTGAGTCAGTGCTGAGCCAGTCAAGTAGATGAAAGGACCCTTCTGTCTTATGATTCCATTGCTTATTCATCGAGGATGACATTTCCATAGGCAGTGAAACAACTTGGCAGTAGAGTGGTGGCACCAAGTGCCACACGAGGATACGGAAAGTACCCATGATACAGATGATGCTACGCAAAATCATGAAATATACTTTTACTTGTACAGTTGTGGCTACTGAAGAAATGCTCATGAAAGAAAGCAAAATTGACAAGCAAATTCAGCAAACATCATATTGTCTGTAAAATTCTCCACAATGGGTTTAACTGTGACAAGGAAGACAGCTCTAGGTCATCTCCAAATAGTGCAGTGTGTAATAAGCAGCATAGAATGTAATCAAATGATTATTAGAGTGACATTTAATAAACACTGATCCCCTTTTGTTTATTATTTGTTATTCTTCATTGCTCCACTATCTTTGAACCATGAAGATACAAATGAACCTTGAGAGCTCTTTTGAGAGTAAAACTCTGAATTGAATTCACCACCCTATAGCAAAATTTGAAAAACAGTCATGAAGATTTAAAAAAAAATATCCATCTTAACACTGAACAGACTGATTATCAATTTCTAGCACACTGTTTATGGCTTCTCTGGTGAATAATGAGAATCTTCTTATATGATACGCTACCATGGCTGTCTGTTTGTCTGTCCAGGATTTTAAATCACCTATAGCTCGCAAACCGTTTGACCTATTGACCTGAAATTTGGTTCACATATACAACGTGATGTCTACTATCCGCTATCGGGGTGACGATTGACCTCCAAGGTTATTCCTCTTTTTATTTTTATTTTATTTTATTGTAGAATCAACTCTCGCCAATGCACAACAGGATGGCCCTGTGGCGCGTGTGTACGGGCGCCATTCTCATCCCTTCCACCTACGCCATCACTTCCCCTACCTCTTCATATCTTAAATCATTCTTGAGGCAGATTGAAGACTTAAGTACCAGCTTAAGTTAAAAAGTAAGGAAAATGTAATTGCAACACATACACTGACTTAATCAGGTTTAACGCAAAAAGACGCCGATGAAAGAAGAGAAGAAGCGGGACGCTAGGGTGGAGAAAAGAAGAGCTGCTCAGGAAGCAGCAAGCACTTCAACCTCTGAGCAAATGATTGCTAAACGTATAGAGAAAGAGTATGAAAACTAGGAATGCTCAAGTCAAGTGTATTCACTGCACGTTATCATGTAACATTGTAACAGAATTGTGATGTGACACACATGGCTAATTCGGGACTTTCTCATGAACCACAGTTCTTTTCTGTCTTGCTGTCTGGTAAGCTTCTGGGTTTCTATATACTGTATTCTCACTCATTACATTACAAACCAAAATATTATCTTTTTAAAGTATAGCTTTATAGATTAGTTTACTATAGGTTGTGCCATATAGTGGACATTATGCAAACAGTTGCAAACAAATGTAATATATCAGGCAGCTTTGCATACACTTCTCTGAATGTCTCGGCCTTACCAATAATTTATAATTATGATTATTTATTTAGCAAATATTTAAATCCACGATAACCTGAAGATACTAATACACATACAATATAGTTTTCATGTAGAGTAGAAACTTTAAAGGTAGATTTCAAGAAAACTGAATGGTAACTTTGAAATTGTGTTGGCTGTGTTCCCTGCAGTGAATAACACATTACTATTTTGGGAGGAAGACTCAGAAGCTGGGTATGTGCTTAGGGAAATGGAGGTGTTTAATTTCAGAACTGGGGGAATGGAGATTTGGATACAGCTGTGAATTTGTTGAGAAATTAACTGTTAAAAAATTCTGTGATTTTTCCCATAAAATTCTTCCAGTTGAGAACTTACTCCTGGATCTGCATTCTGGCATGTTCTGGGCCATTCCTACCACTGCTTGTTTCAGGAACACATTATCAATCATGTACTTTATATCAACTGAAGCTTGGTCTAAATTCTTACTGATCCTTAAGCCAGATTTATCTAAAGCAGCTAAAGCAGATATGTACAGTTATGAAAAGATATTTATTAACATATGACAATATACAACAAATCATATGACAATAAACTTTAATATTAACTGTGATAATTATTAAGTGAATTTCCCCTTAGGATTAATAAAGTATCTATCTATCTATCTATCTATCTATCTATCTATCTATCTATCTATCTATCTATCTATCTATCTATCTATCTATCTATCTAATCTTTATATTGTTGTCACTCATAATTTGATAATTCCACTGATTTTCTTTATTGCTAACAATACATTCTTAAAATGCATATACAGTACTCTCACTTTCACATTCTGCTAATATACAAGAAAAATGCTATAGAGATCACTTTAATATAACACATCAGCCACTGTCCATCCATTTTCAGAGCCAGCTTCTTTGAGTATGGAGTCTCAAGGAGCCAAAGCCATGAAAATACTGAGCACAAGGCAGGCTCTGAAAGGGATGCATCCAGCCACATTTATTTATTGTGCAACTAAATTTACGTCATCAACTCCCTTGAAAGATGCATTTATGAAGTTTGAAAGGAAACTGGACTATACCAACATAAACCACATAGCACTATCATACACAGCAAAGACGACAGTGGCACCGGGTCACCGGATCTATAACACGGCAGTTCTCATCACTGTTCTACTCTGTTGTCATCCAGCTTAACTTAATTATAATGCAGTGTAAAATATTTATTTATTAAACTTTGTAACTGTATTCTGTGATAAAGTAGAACTGGAAGATAAAGTAAATTTCATAGTAGCAAGCATGTTCGAGGAATACCTCCATTTTCCTTCAACAGACTCATTACTGCTTAAGCGTTAATGTGTACATAGTACAAGGGACACCTTTTTGTTCGGTTCACACTAAGTTCAATGCAGTTTATTTTTCAATAGGGCTGTTCACTGAGTGCAGGCACAGAGTTCTGTAACAAGATAAAAATGCAATTGCAAACTTTACTAATTACAAGTTAAGGACATAGTTAGTACATAAAGACACAAAGTAGTTTGAAACTGATTATCATAAATGGAGCCCCGCACTATCTGACCATTAATTAATTGTTCAACTATGGCCATTACATATTACTTTTTATTTTTCCATCTGCAAGTGAAAGCTGGAAAGATATATTCTTACAAACCTTTAGAACCACTTTATCAAATCATTAGAGTGGGATGTAGGAGCAAAACTAGTTGAAATGGAGTAATAAAGAATGTACAATTATAGCCAGACTCTACAATCAGCCTTTATAGTAATTTAGTTCTGCTTTAAGAGAATCATCCCTCCTGTGAGTGTCATTGACTGTCATCAGCAATGCCAAGATACTTGTATTAAAAGGAAATGGATGGTTAGATACAGAGTAAAGCAAGTGTAGCTCTAACCTGTTTAAATTGAATTTCACATACAAAGATCATTATTCATTCTTGCTTTTTGTTTACAAGGTCTCAGTGCCAGTAATGTGTTTTACAAAGTGCCTGTAATATGAAACTAAGTGAACCTGAAGCACTGAACACACAGCCATCATACTTGTCATACTGACAGTACATAATAGTCATACATGCGTCTCACCCCTAACTTTTGTTATTTTTTGTATTTTGTTTTTTTTCTTTCCCCTAAGTTATTCTTTCTGGTTGTATTTCTGTTAAGTTGTTTTTCACTGTTAATCATCTTCTTTTTGCTCTTTCTGTTATGCTAATTTCCATGTGTGCTTTTTTAAAACAATTGAATTATTTTGTAGCTTATTTTTAGGGTTAGACCCATGATTAGGTATCAACCCTCAGGTGCTGTTGTAGCATTGTGTGTATCAATGGAGAGCTATTTATGTCTCAGGCAACTGCATCAGAGTAGTGGAATTCACTCAAAAGCTGTGTTCTACTGTTTCTTAGGTTTTTATAAAATTTTACCTTGTAGATGAAATATTAGTATTTTGGCTCTGTTACAGTTTTCTATTATTTAATTATTGTATTATAATTTTCAATTTTAGTTTTTATTTAATAGCAAATACACTATATATGGGGGAGGCCAAAGACTCATGGAATTATTAAAAAAATATTTAAAAACTTACAGCAATTCCATTTTAGTCACCTTCAAAATACTCTTCTTGACATGTTAGACACTTGTTCCAGTGCTTCTCCCATTCCTGGAAACATCTCCTGAACTCCTCTTTTCATACCGTGTCTACAAACTCCTGTGCTTTTTTGCTGGATTTTTTTCAATAGAAGCAAATCTTGTTCACTTCAGGAAGAAAAAGTAGTCAAAGGAAGCAAGATCAGGCAATTACATGGGACGCAAAGCAACAATCACATTGTTTTTGGTCAAAAACTCTTTGCTGAGAACATGCTGTGTTCAAGTATACTGTTATTGTGCAAAATTAACTTTTGCGTGCACCAATGCTCCTAACGTTTACTTCCTGATGCTTTTCTGTAGACACCTTGTAGGGAGAGGACATAATTTTAATTCGGTCAATTAATTATCAGTTTTGACTTCGGCATTGCTGGTAATTAATTAAATAATTTGGTTAGGCTGCCTGGGCAACCCCATGCTTCTGGAAGCTTAACACAATCTGGGATTCTAGTTTCCAAGTAGTTCATAACTGAATGCAAACCAGTAGTGAGCGAGAAATGTACACATTTTTCTTGTGAAAAAACAATAATAAAGAAAAACAGGCATCATGCAGAAATTACTCTTGCAATGACATGCACACTGGAAAAATAACTTTATCAAAAACAAATTAACAGTGGCGGAAACTTTACAGATATTTACAAGTCTTGCCCTCCTTGTTCTGCAGTTAATAATAAAAAGCAAATATTAGAAATAAAGGTTCTTCCTTCCACAAATAATTTAGTCCAGGAGACTCTTTCTTCAAGGAAAAAAACACATATAAACTATTTACAAATTTAATTGGACTAACGGCACTCATCCCCTCAGCTCATCACCTCTCCATCCCAGATTACCTCTACCTGGATTTAAATCAGAAGTTCTCCTAAACACCTTCTCACTGCCCGTACTACACCTCTAAATGATCTTTAGTCTAGATCAATAAAGCAAAAAAAAAAAACATCCTTGTTGACTTACTGATATCTACTACATAAAACACTATGGTCTGTGTGTCTGGTTCCTCAGAGCAGTCTGATTGGCCAGTTTAATTGGTTGGTTAATGAGATGCGACAAAAGAGGAAGTGCAAGTGAGAGATAAAGGCATATGAAGCATGCTGAGAGCTTCACCTACAAAGATAGCTAGTATAAAATTAGACTGGAGGTGAGAAAGACACCTTGAAAATAATATCAGAGTCCGAGAAGCACACTTGAGAAAGGGACTGTTGGTGAAGTGATGTTCAGACATTTGAATATTGTGGAAAGGCACTGCATGGACACACAGGGCAAGAAGTAGCAAATATTTTTTAATTATTCTATTACTTATCTTAAAGAAGTACTGAGGCTACTATATCATGCTTTGATAAGAATCAGAATGAAGAACATGTCACTCTAGCTTTGGCTAAGTCCAATGACACTTTTTCTCCACAGTGCAGCACCTACCATAATACATTCTTCTGCAATGGATACAGGAGGCACTGTCAAAATAACAAATCTGCCAAATTCTTGAGATCAGCTGTTTCCTTTAACTCAGTGACATTCCCTGTGCTCTATCTAGCCTTCTCCATCTCCAGAACATTTCATTCTCCTTCCAGTTCACCTGCTCAAAACCTGAGGACAGTGTGCCAATCATGTCCTTGTATTCACCTATTTTGGGGACTGAATTGAAGTATTTTAGCTGTGGTGCAGCTCCTCTGTGAAGTCGACAGATGTCAAGAAGATTTCAAAAGCTAGGTCAAAAGGAGATCATCACAGTAGGATATACAGTTTTGGCAAATAATTTGTTGAGGGTTCACTATGACACATCTATGTCTAAAAACAAAAACACAACAAAATGTTATATGAAATGTTGCTGTATCACCTGATACATTGCTGCAGTAGGAAAGATAATGCTAAAATGCAGTTTGAAAGGTATAATCTAGAAGATTTTTGTAGTGGCCAGAATTTTTGCATCGTTCAGGCCTCTTCACTAATGAAATGGCTGGTTGTGGTTTATTCCAGTGGATCTGAAGTTCAGCCCCAGGGACTCATTGTACCTTCAGGATTATGCAGTGTCTCAATCAGTGTGCCATTTTACCTCATATTGATCTCATTGTTTAATTAGCTGGTATTGTTTTTCTCCTTCTTTAACGTTATACAAAATTTAGAAACATTTTTGCCATAGCTTTATATTATTAAGACTCTATTATTGTCTTTTAGTTTCCAATAGTAGAGTAGAAGAGTAGGTACCATGGCAAATGACAATGAATGGTGAAAGGCTGTAGTGACATCAATATGCCTACTACCATGTTAATTAGCAAATGACAGCTTATAAAATCAGAAAATTTCCAAAAGCAGAATGAAGATCATTCATAAATGCTTTCTACATTCTAATAAAAAGTAGTAAACCCTGTTTTGTAATTTCTTAACTGACACCAAAATAGAGAAACTGGAAAATAACAGTTTGCGTAATGTAAGAATCCAGCTAAAAGTAGGAGTAGGTTGGGATGAAACACAAAGCCACGGTGGGCCTTCAGAACCACTGATTTATTTGATATTTCAGGCAAAGTGAGTTTTATCACTAAGCCAAAGAGCAACAACAACAAAGGGCCAACGGAAAAGACATCTGGAATGTGGAAAATCTATGCGCCAGACTTGCCTCAGCCTTTTACCCTTTGAGTGACACTGATAAAAACGAAAACTTCACTGTCAAATTTTAGATGGAAACAACTTAGAGTTTGCATTTAGTTAGTCTATATTTAAAAATTTCCTTTTAAAAATGTGTTGTTTGCCGAAGAAGGCTTATTCACACAACAGCAATCCTGCACTAGATTACTAGAGCAGCTAGCAGCCTTGAAGCACTAGCTGTAAGAGCCACATGCCAGAATACTATAATATTTTCATATAATTTTACCCTGGATCACAACTGGAACATTATAAAATAGCTATTTCAAAAATATGATTATATTTTATAATAACAACAATGTAATAAAGCAAATGGTAAAAATTAATATAAAATTACATCAGTATGAATATTAAGCTGTTCTTTTTCAATTTCAAATTGATCTACATACTCTTCCATACCACAAGTTTAACTACCTCAGTGCTCTTCCACATGGACCCACTTACATGGGTCTCCAATACGTAGTGCTGGCGTGTCACCACTATTTTTTCTGGTTTCTAATTTAACTGTCACTTAAGCGATATTTTGTAAACAGAAAACCACTAGTGGAAAAATATGTACCAAATTAAAACTTAGACAGTACAAATCTATATATCCCCTGAAGTAGTGTACTATATGAACCAAAACATATTAGTCTGAACTGAATGTCTTACTAAAAGTGCAAAATTAATAATGTGGAGCTGAATTAATATTTGCTAATAGTTCTCCTACAATACTGTACTAATACGAAAGGATTTATGTGTTATGAAAGTTCACATAATCAATCTCTGTTTCAGCATATAGAATTAGCAGAAGAGGTGCCAGCCTGTACACGCCTCTTGTTACACATACTGAGCTTCAAAAGTAATTCACCAGAAGGTAGACACACACTTTAATGAAGAACACACTGGAGTCCTCCCTGATCTAAATATTTTCTTAAGTTAATTTCAGTTATTAATACAAGTTAATGAATAAATGGTTCATATTTGTGGATATTGATATTTATTATAACCTGCACCATTGCCTTTTGGTGGTGTGGGAAAATAAAGTAGATCAATATACTGTAATACTAACATCATGGAAAGGGACACTGCCATCATCAGGCTATGACTGGGAAGTTCACTAGCAGCACTAATGAGGAAATAAGGGTGACAACATGGCAAATATGCACTATATTAAAATAAACTCTGGATGTGGATCTGTGCACAACAGTTTCTCAGCCATTAACATTGCTTTGTTTGACACAAGATATACCAATGGCAAAGCATTGCTATTGTCAGTATTCACTACAGACTGCAACCTTTATTTGTCATTATTGTTTAACTGAAACTTTGCAAAAACCAAATGAGTTTCCTTCTCTGACTGCAGCAATACCATTGTGGGTATGTTTACCTTTATAAAGGCTAGCAGCTCAAGACAAGGTGGAGGGGTTGCTATAATTGTTAGACCTGAGCTAAACATCGAAAGAATACTTATTGACTGTCCATTGTCTGTCAGGTTTCTGGCTTTAAAACTAATAATGAAATCTGCCTTCCAAAATACAATGGGTCTTTTTTTCTCTTATCTGACTGAATTACTATCTCATTTAAGTTCTCTTTTCTAGACAGTCATTCTTGTAGGTAACTTTAATACCCACATGTAAGTTGAGAAATAAATCCCTATCCCTGCTGAACTGTTTTGACTTGGTGCAACATTTTGAGTTTCCTACCCACTCTGGTGATCACATATTAGATCTGGTCTGTCTGGCATATCTGTTGTTTACACTCACACCACTGATTTGTACCGTTCTGATCACAAAGCAGTTTCACTTTCTTGGTTCCTCTTCCAGCTCTTACCTGTAAACATCACATTTCTTCCAGAAACCTTTAAAATATCTGTCACTCTATCCTTGCTGGATTCATTTCTTACCCTTTTCTGCCTTTCTGTATTCCATCCATATTAGACAATCTTGTTGACCTTCATTCAGCATTAGGAGATATAGCACAAGGAGGTTTTCTTTAAGCATTCAGCTCCTTGTTTTAATTCAACATTATGTTCTATAAAAATAGTCTTATTGTGCATACCGAGGCTTTTTCAGACCATCAAAGGACTTTTAGGGATGCACTAATTGCAGCCAAGAATGTACACTGTGGCAGAAAAATGGGGAATGGACATGATAACCCAAGGGTTTTGTCCTGCTAATAAACCTTCATTTAGCCCAATCACTTCTTCCACTGAAGACTGTGGAAAGTTCTTTCACTTTTCCCATGATGAAATGAAAAACTTAAATAATTTAACTAACACAAATGCATTCTCCATTTATATTTTTCCCAGCCTTCCCTCTCCATCTTGCTCCTTTTCCAAATTTTTCAAACTTTCATCTCTATTTAACAATGACCTATTCTGTAAGACGAGGTCTACTACTTGTGACTACCCAAAAAAGACTACCCAAAAAAGACGTAAATTGTTTGCAACGAGTGCAGAATGCAGCTGCTAGAATCCTAACCAGGAAAAGAAGATCTGAGCACATTTCTCCAGTTTTGATGTCACTACACTGGTTACCTGTGTCATTCAGGATTGACTTTAAAATTCTGCTTATGGTTTATAAAGCCTTAAATAATCTCGCCCCATCTTATATATCGGAATGTCTGACACCTTATATTCCAAATCGTAACCTCAGATCCTCAAATGAGTGTCTCCTTAGAATTCCAAGAGCAAAACTTAAAAGAAGTGGTGAGGCGGCCTTCTGCTGTTATGCACCTAAAATCTGGAATAGCCTGCCAATAGGAATTCGCCAGGCTAATACAGTGGAGCACTTTAAAAAACTGCTGAAAACACATTATTTTAACATGGCCTTCTCAAAACTCCACTGTAGTTTAAATCCTGATACTCTGTATATCCAATTCATTATAATAACTATTCATGGTGGCTCTAAAATCTGTACTAACCCCTACTCTCTCTTCTGTTTCCTTTTCCGGTGTCCTTTTGGTGGTGGCACAAGCCACCACCATCTACTCAAAGCACTGTGATGTTCCAACAATGATGGATGGATTAAAAGCCAGAAGTCTGTATGACCATCAGCATCAAGTTACTCCTTGAGAACCCTAACTACAAAGAGGACTATTTCATTTATATTAGGTAGAATGCCCAGAGGGGACTGGGCGGTCTCATGGCCTGGAACCCCTGCAGATTTTTTTTTTCTCCAGCCGTCTGGAGTTTTTTTTTGTTTTTTCTGTCCACCCTGGCCATCAGACCTTACTCCTTTTCAATGTTAACTAATGTTGTTTTATTTTAATTTCTTATTTTGTCTTTTATTTTTCTTTTCTTCATTATGTAAAGCACTTTGAGCTACTTTTTGTATGAAAATGTGCTATATAAATAAATGTTGTTGTTGTTGTTGTTGTTGTGTACTGGACCTCATCCCCACCACAGTTCTCAAATCCTGCCTTTATGCCATAATCCCAACTGTTAATAATAAATACATCCCTTGAACCCAGCTTTGTGCTACTATTACATTTGCTTCTGTAAATCCAACATTAAAAAAGTCTGATTTTGATGCTGACAATCTGAACAATTTTCAACCTTCTTACTGGTGGATATGTATTCAGCCTGTCTCACTCACTTTTTACTTTCTGAAATTCTCGAGTATGTTGTGGTCCTCCCAAGTCACCAGTAATTTAACTTGTAATGAGTTGATGGAATCCTTTCAGTCTGTTTTCAGAGCACTGCACAGATGAGAAACTGGTCTGCTTTGGGAACCTAATGATATGCTTATGGCAGAAGTTTCTGGGCAAATCAGCATATAAATTCTGTTAGAATTTAGTGGAGTATTTGATACCATCAAGCTAAATACTCTACTGTCCAGAATGGAGAGCATTCTGGGTATCTCTGGCAATGTCCTCCAGCAGTTTAAGACCTATCTGTCTGATAGTCAAGAGTTTATTGTTCTTGGCAACAGCAAGTCCAGCTCACCTCCAGTCACAAAAGGTGTTCCTCAGGCTCTGTCCTTTGAGGTTTTGTAAGTACATGCTTCCCCTTGGCCATATAATTAGTAGCTTTGGACTGGATTATCATTTTATGCAGATGATGCTCTGATCTGTTTCAGTGTTAAAAGTTAAAGTTCGTCCAAGTTTGCTCAGCTTACAACTTGCCTCTTAATAAAATGAGCTCCTTTTGAATCTTTCTGGGTGATGATGTCATTACACCTTCATCTGCTAGGGATCTTGATATTATTTTTCATTCCTCCCATCTTATTCCACCCACATAAACCACATTAAGAAACTCTTACTTTCACATCCGCTCATTCCTTTCCTTTCCTAATGCTGAGAAACTTGTCCATGCTTTTACTACATCCAACATTGACTACTTTAACTCTTCGGAACCCTTCTTTCAATTAATCTGCTCCATCTAGGTGCCTACAAAAGATCTGTGTTTGTATCTCAATTTATGTTATAAGTTCAGGGTTGTCTTGTAGTACTTTGTATTTTATTTTGGTTTATTTTATTGTAAAGCTTTGCATATCCTGCATTTAGTGTTTTATGCAGGAATTATTTCTATCCAATGTTATATATGGCCTATTGTTCCTTCTGAATTTCCATGAAGCGTTTTGAGCATGGGAAGGGTGCTATATAAATAAAATGCATTATTATATACAGCTTTCTCTTTTAGACTTTTCGAGCTATCCTTGCTGTGATCTACAGGAATGATGTCATTATTGCACCATAACAGATTCACATATGCTATTTTAGTCTAACTTAATTTAAATCAGCATCCTTAGCATGGTATGCCATACAGTCTCCTTGTTTCTAACAAAATTGTAACTGACAACAAGTTTGCTCTCTTCAGTCTTAATGGCTAACTCCCCACCTGGGGCTAAACATCAGTTCTAAGTTCTTAGCCGTCAATATTATATGCTTATTCTGGCAGAGAGGTAGGCGTTTTGGAATGGAATTTGTCTCTCTCTGTGTTTTTGAACACGATTTAGGTTGTGATTGAGTGGGACAGTGGTAGTAAGTGTCATTTGTGGAATTCTGTTTATAATGAATGTACAGGAATTGCTTTTTTATTGAAAAAGTGAAATGCCCTTTATTTTTCAGTGCTATAGCTAGATTTCCCATTATCTTTTTTGTTAAACCTTTCTTTACATTCATTCATTGTTGAATCTGCCTAATCTAGAGGTAGGTAGAGCCAAAGAAAATCCTGCCAGCACTTGAAGCAAAGCAGGAAGCAACACTAGGTGGGACAAAATTTCACCTACACTAGCTTACACCATGTTAATTAATCTAACTGGCCCATCTTTGGAATGTCTGAGTACCCAGAGAAAGAGAGAGATGGCAAAGGTGAATAATGCAGCTGTTCCCAGGGTGCGTGGGTCCCCCTAATTAATCATTTAGCCACACTGAGAGCCTCAGAATCAAAACTGGAGATAGGGGTGTCCTAAAAATATTTTTTTAAAAACGTGATTGTACTGCTTGCTGAAAGTAAATACCATTTAGAGAGAAAATGGAATCGAGAAATAATACGGAGAAGCAAGAATGCACATAGGAGAATGCACATAGATGTCTAAACAAAACTCAATATATGTAGCCAGCATCATAGTCAGAAAACAGAGCAGTAAATCATAAGCCATAAAGGGTACATGTAACCAGAGTCAAGAAACACGATTCGAAAATCATAAGAGATCAGAAGCGAATGTAGTAACCAGTAAAATCTAACTCTAAATAAACAACATGACTCAAATGATTATTTCCAACCTTGAATGAATTAGGTATGCAGAGCTCCAACGTTTTAAAACATTACGCTAGTGACATCATGACACATAAGCTCCAAGAATTGTCTAGCAACTAGTCTACAACATGGAAGCATCCGTAGAGAAAACAAAATGGCAATATAGAAGAACGTAAATCATTTGTAACAATGTGAGAACCACAGTAAAGAAAAAGATGAATACAACCTGTAGATTCCATGGTATCAGAACCCCCGAAAACCATACCCAACTATACATATTTTTTGAGGCCAAGGATTAGTTGAAAAAAAACACATTAACTAGTTTATGACAGTGATAATGTTAGAAATTACATGTCTATAATTGAAAGACTATTGTATGGTACTGCAAAACCTCTTAGCAGATGTTTCAGGAATACAGTTGTCTGCAAAAATTTCACAGGCTAGGAAAAGGCTAGATGCCAGAGTAATAGCAGTCTGTCTGATGGAGACATTAATGGCAAATGTACAATAACAGGGTAATAGTGATGGCCTTGACTTCTGTGTTCCTGAGAAGTATGACAGCTAACAGTAGGAAGAGATGGAGATGGCTGATACTGTGATAGAGTGTTCACGTAGTGGAGCACTACTTTGCCTTCTGTGCTTTCAACTAGTAGCAGGCCTGGTTAGTGGATGAGTGGCAAACTGGTTCACAGCATGCAACTCCCTCAATCTGTACAATGAAATAGTCATTTTAGCTTTGCAGGCAGTGTCTAAGTACATAATGTCTCATGAAAAGTCACCTTTCTGTGTGCTGCTGGTCAGAAGTACAACGTTTTATGATTGCATTGAAATTATGCATTTCCTTGTATAATGCAGTTCATTTACTTAAGATACAGATAAAGTACCTGACAGCTTTCTCCATAGCTTATTCATTGTACAGTATATAGTATCATAGTAAAATTGTAGTGTTCGACCAACACTGAAGCATTGGTCCAAAGACAGGACAGAGACTAATTGGGCCAGGATTTCAACTAAGTCTTCTGGAGCTGGCAGGTAGCGGTGCTAACCATTTTGTCAATGTGCCATCATATCCTTTAGCTGTAAGCAGGGCTCCATGAGTGTGTATTTATGGAACATATATTTGTATCAGTTTTGTATTCCTTACAAAAATTCCTGTACATTAAATGGAAGTGTAGTTGCTATGACTTGAGAAAAATGGGTAGGCGGCTACATTTTTAAGAAGAAAAGGCAGTATGAAAAGGATCATTATATAACCTTCATAATGTAAGTTGAAAAGACAAATGGGTAAAAATGTAAGGAAACGAAAACTGGATGATTTGTCAGAACAACCTCAAGAGTCCAAAGAGGTGATGCTAGCATGTTCTGGCGTATTGTCTAAGGTTACCAAAATGGGATTTCTCTGATGGTGGTTTGAAATGAGGTCTGGATGACTGATGAAAAGTGGTAGGAGAAACCTGCTACTTTTATTTTGGTTAAAGGTTCTTGTAGGGTCCCCGCTGTTTCCTCCCTGCTTCCTACTGGAGAATATGTATTGGTATTACCATGCACGGAGCTGTTCAGTGGCATCTGACCACTGCATTGTGAATTGTGTATCATGTCTTTTTTTCTTTATGTGGTGCAAGCAATGCATCACTGAGATGTCTCTGCTTACATGTTACAGTTTTTGTTTATACATTCATTATTTAAAATAAAAATCCTAAACAGCATTGAGCGTTATTGTTAGAGAGAATGTCTGATAAGGTAGTGTTGGTCATAATATCATAATAGTTTTGTCTGTTGTCTTGGAAGCAGAGAGTCTGATCAGTCAGCTTTACTAAGGTTCAGCTTTATCCTTGGGGTGTGGCACAAGCTTTAATATGAAGAAAGTGAAGTGCACTTGAAAAGTATATGATAACCAGTCATTTGGGGCATTTTCACAACCTAATTCTAATGCTTCAGTTCAAATCCTAGTGTAGTTTTGAATTTATACTGACAAGTGTTAAGCAAGTTCACTTTGTACATGTATTCCTGTTTATCTGTCAGTGTGCATATGACTCATGTGTGAGCTATGGCCTATAAAAAACATAAATATGTCTCCACATGTCACAGTTTATTTTGGTTTTGATGGATGGATGAATTGATGTGTACTTATAACTGCTATATTTTGGGGCAGCACAGATGGAGCTGCTGCCCCAAAATTCCTAACGTCAGTTTAATTCTAGGTTCAGATGAATTCTATGTGACGTCTATGTAGGTTTCTCATGTTATTCCAGTTTTCTCTCTAAACTCAACATATGTGGTTAGGTGAATTCATTATCATACATTTTTGATGACCTTAGTTCTGTATGAGCTGGCCTTTAATTCAGAAATTGACTTGTAATCTGATTGTGACTCAATATGAATAAGAATGAATGTATGTGTGAATATGCCCAGCAATGGACTGGCACCCCTATCAGAGCTGGCACCTCACTTACATGATTTTGGGACGGGCTCTGCTTCTCTGAGGACTCTGAAATTAAATTGAGATGGAATACCAAGCCTCTCAAAAGCTCTCCACACAAGTTTTATATGTATTAATATGGAAACAATTCACCTATTAATGTACTTACGGAAACATCATGACGATAACTTACTTAGCCTGTTTAGACTCTTTTTAAGTCTTTGTTTTGACTAGTTCCTTAGCCCATCAAAGTGAAATGTAAAAAATGTTTTAAATAAAATATAATACTTGCTCACACATGCATTTTGTTACTGTTAAAGATTTTCACAATTCCATTTTTACATCAGGTGCAAAGCAAAAATAAACACTGGACACAGTAGAGGACACTTATATACACACTCACTCTCACTTATACCAAGGATGTTTGGCATTGCCAATGTATAATCTGCATATCTTTCAGGTGGGTGTAGGATAACCTGGGAAATCCATGCTGGCATTAGGGGAACAAACAAACTCCACACATAAAAATGGCAAAAGTATTCTAAACAGACAAGTTGTTCAGTCATTTTATATGGAAAAAAATGTATTTGAATAGCCATATGTCGAAAATAGGGCAGATTATTTTAGCAGTTGCAGTAAAAGTGGATCAGAATCATAATGTGAGCAGAGTATGTAAATAACACTTTAGTTTTGTGTTTCATTTAACAGATAGCACTTCCTGCAACCACACAATGTGATTAACGGGCTATTGTTAGTATCACCCTTTGCAGATGCTGTTTTCAGTGGAAAGCCTCCAATTCTACAAATGACCAGGCCAAAGCATGCTTGGCGTCTCATTTCTGACATGATTAGGCCACAAGGTGGAACAACTTTTAACTATAACTCACACTGTGTCCTTTTTAACTATGAACACAAAACACGTAATATACCAGAATGCATAAAATTAGCCAACTACATAAATAATTACTTCAGTGATATGCCTCTGTTATACTGCCAGAAACAAATCAACGTGACACATAAGTAAAGATTTGGAAGCCTTTTAATGTTTCTCTTTTCTTTATACATTTTGGTTGAAGTCCAAAAATACACAATTTCCCACATTCTAGCATTGAATATTTGACTGATGTTTCCATTTGTTTCTTTTGGGGATAACTTGTGTCCAAATACTGCAGTCCATCTTTTTAATCAAAAGATTGTTGGCTGAAGAAAAACCACAACCATATTTATTCAGATTTCTTATTTATCATTTACAGTATTTTACAGTTAACTATGCTGTTTTGAAAACATCTAATCCTTGGTTATTGAACTTCATACACAAAATTCTGTGTTCTTCAAGAATCAGATTCACTGACTACTTGTAACGAACCAGTTTAGTAAAAATCCATGTATCCATACATTTTGTTAATGACCTAAATTTTAAGGTAAGTGTGGGGTTCAGTGATAGGGCATCAATGGAGCCTATTCAAGCAACAAAAGGATCAAGGCAATGTTCAGCTAGGAGTGGAAAGTCAGTTCATTAGAATGAAAGGCTAGACATATTCATCCAGACAATTCAGACTCAAACAGATAGAACAGGAGAAACCCAAATGAGCAAGTACATAATACTTAACCTCTACGCTGAGGTCATCCAGGCCTAGAGTCAAACTGTAATCCAGGCTGCAGTTCTATTTACATCATCACTGTGCTTTCCATAAGAACTATTACAAATACAGTACCTATAAAAAATATTTACCCTCTTGGTAGTTTTATAATTTCATTGTTATACAACCTTGACTCACATTGGATTTAATTTGGATTTGTTGATCAACAGAAAAAGATATCAACATGAAAACAGCTCTCTGCAAAGTTGTCTAAATTAAACATAAAAACATAAAATAAATGATTATATAAATATACACCCCCTTCGAGTCAGGGTTTAGTAGATGCACCTTTGGCAGCTTTGACAGCCTTGAGTCTGTGTGCATAGCTCTCTATCATTTGCTTTGCACATCTGGACATTGCAATTTTTCCCTCATTTTACTTTACAAAACTATTCAAGCTCTGTCAGGTTGCATGCGATTTTGAGTAAATAGCCTTTTTCAAGTCCAACCACAAATTCCCAGTTGAATTTAGATCTGGAGACTGAATCAGGTGATCCAGGATATTAACGTTCTTGTTTATAAGCCATTCCTGTATAGCTTTGGCTTTATGCTTGGGGTTGTTGTCTTGCTGGAAAACATCTCTTTGCATAAGGTGTAGGTTTCTTGCAGACTGCATCAAGTTTTCCTCTAGGATTTCTCTGTATTTTCCTTCAGTTTGCTTTATCCTAGCCTAACCAGCCTTCCAAAGCATGCAGTAGAGAAGCTTGTTTCACAGTGTCAGTGGCATTGTTTTGATAATGAGTATTGTATAATGGTATTTAGTCCTAAAAACTCATGTCTTCCATGTGCCTTTTGGCAAACTCTAATTGAGATGTCATGTGTGTATTTTTTTAACAGTTGATCCCTTTTTCACTCTTCCATAAGATTGAAACTGGTAAAGCACTGGTAAGTAGCAGTTTCTCAAATTTTAGTCACTGTAGCTGGCAATCACAGGTCACTCTGTAGTCTTCTTGCAAGATCACTTGGTTTTTGTGGATGACCTGCTCAAAGCAGATTTACAGCTTGACCATACTCTTTCCATTTTTTAATGATTGAAGTAACTGAGGTTGCTTGGAGTGTTTTTTATTTGTTTTTATTGTGCCAGTTAGTCCATGATACAGACTCACCCAAAATTTAATTACCAGATAAGATGCATTTATACTACAATCAATTGACACCTAAGACCAATTTCCTGCACTACTGAAGATTTAGATATACCATAGATAAATGGGGATGACTACTCATATAACCAATTATTTAGTGTTTTATATTTGTTATTAACTCAGACCAATTTTCATAGATCGGTTTTCACTTTGATATTTTTCTATTGATCAATTTCAGAAAAAGCCAAATTAAATCCACTGTGATTCACTGTTGTACAACGTCCAAGGGATAAATAATTTTTATAGGCATTGTACACAGTATATTAATCTGTTTGCTAAAGCACTTAAAAGAACCAGTAAAAGAATTCTCTCAATTATAAAATTATAAAAAAGAAAAAGGCAGAACATGCTAAAAATGTAGGAAAAGTTAAACACTTATCTGAAAAAATATTTTTAAATTATATTTGTTACTTAAAGGCATACTGTTAAACTTTCTTTACGATAGGAGTCTACAGCAGGTACTAGATGCATCAAACCAGAAAACAAAATAAAGAGAATAATCTTGTCTTCTTACACTTCATTAATAATTATTTTCTTTCAATCTACTAAAAGGTGTTTGAATTAAATTAATTTTGGATCCGTACTTACCTTTTAACCTGTTGCATACAACACATTTAAAATGGTACCTAATCACCACTCTTAACAGGAACAAAATACCAGTAATAAGGAAGATATTTTGATAAGTTTTATTGCTATCACTAGCTTGTAGCCTGTCAAAGTATGTGTAGAGAAATGTATGACTTTATCAGAGATGCAAAAACCTGGTGCATTATAGCAATGGGCCATAATAAAACAGAAGTAGAACAATGTCAAAGGAGGAACACATTATTGAAATGCTGCTGCACATTTTCAGTAATTGTTGCATCAAATATTTTGATTTCTTCATTATATTTTAGCCTATTTCTGTGGAACTGTGAATAAATTTATTATTATGATGGTGACACCAAGCGCAGAGCCTTCATGGATGGTTTTCTACTACAACTGCTTCCATTTTGAGAAGTTGTCATGTAGTCATAGCCATGTTCCTTGTAGCAATCAAGTGCTCACTTTCACATGTTCTTATAGCATTTGATATTATCGCAATACCTGCATTTCAGATGTTGACAACAGTACACTTATCTGCATACTGGATAAAAAAAAGTTAAAGTTTTGAGTTAAACTCATATTAATGTTTGCTTAATTTGAATAGAATATAATTTCTTCCATAGTTATAGACAATGGTATGGTCTTTTCCCCCTATAAGTTAGTAAGAGATAGAACCTTCTTGCTATAACTGAGAAACAGTGAGATAATAGATCTAGTTGTGTTTAGAAAAGGTCCCAGTAAACAGGGACTTGAAAGAATCATTTTAACTTAGAAATGGGATAAGCATACAGTTTTCTGTCCATTTTGAAATGGTTCAGAAACATCTTGAAATGGTTCAAAAATGTTAAGTAAATAGTAACGATTTAAGATGTAACAAGATTCAGCTTAGAACTGAACTTTTCTTATTATACATTTTTCCCTTTTTTGCTATATTAATTTTTTTGTGTGAACTGTTTTATTTTGAAACTTAACTAAACACCTAAAAACGAAGATATTTTGTCTGTGAAATCATTTCTGCGCGTCAGGCCTTTGTTGAATCCTATTTTTTAAGTTAGAGCTGCTGAACTTTGGTAACTTTGGGAAAACGCAGATACAACCCCCTATTTTCCTTTTTGACTCTGATTCTTTGTTCTAGTTCTGGTTTCAAAGTATTCATCACTCTCTCCCAGTCAATTTCTTGGTCTACTTTTTCTACTTGCAATATTCACTGACCATCACAACAGTAATATTGTTAATTTAACACTTTTGTATTTGAGCACAATTGTTCTGTGGACCTTTATGTGATTTTTACATGATATAGAAAATTTGCAAAGAACATACATTTATGTCAGGTAAAAGGCAAACTGTCACCCAACTGAATAAGCCAACAAGTACGATCAGATATAAAACTGAACAAAGAGGATGGAGAAGTATGATGAATAGTTTTTCCACAAGGGGAATGTGATCAATAAACAAGCCTGCTTTTTTCAGAGAGTGAAGCAGCCTAGTGAAAAACCTAAAATGTTTATCATAGGTGTATACAAACAATTTGAACATTGTGATTTTTGATCCACACAAAAATTGACATATTTAGGATTGTATAGTTGTTGGCTTATTTTACAAAGAACTCTTACAATGGCTGTAGAGAATGCTTGATCTTAGCCTAACCCAAAATATTCAGACATTACTTCAGACTGAGGATGTGGTGCTGCAAGTAAGACAACAAGTGGAAATGTGTTCTGCGTTGCAGGATATAGCAAAAGGGAGATGGTGTAGGACATCAGTATTAAATAGAAGCCTAAACAGCAATAGAGTTACAAAATACTGAAGATGTGGCTAAATCCAAGAAAGAAATCACAAAAAATATTCAGCAACACAGTCTGTCTATAATAAATGCCACAAAGTATTAGTAATGAAGTTAGTGAAGTAACACAGAATGGCTTATAAGCAACATATTTGTTAGATGTTGTGAATAATGCAAACAAGACAGGAGGATGTGGAAAGATCCTGTTCTTAATGGAGCAATCCCTGTCAAGTTTAGGATTGATACATGAGCCGATGCAAATGTCATGTGAAAAGATGTTTAAGAATTTTAATTCCAGAGACAACTTTTCCAAAGGCTAACGTGACATTGTGTAGTCTAGGTGGTTATTTTAATTGTATTGGGCTGTTCCTCTATATGTAGTACGTGAATAGAATTCAAAGATTCTTCTTGGTTAATTTACTGCATAAAATAGGCTATTGAAGAAATCCAGAACACCTCACTTAAGCAAGACATAACTGAAATGGATATAGTGAAAATCTGCACATACTGAAGGATTCCTCTGCTAATGATGCAAAGGGTGAAATAGGAGCTAATTGAAATAGAGAAGAATGGCAGTATAGAACATATGACCAAGCGTGCCTACTTAGTCACACTGACTGTGCAACTACTAAAGAAAAACAGCAAACAGAAGCCATCAAATAAAGTGGAATTTGGCCTTCTTACAGCAAAGGGAAACACCATAACATTAAGCTGAGCAACTGCTAAATACCTCTCCATCCTGAGAGCAGCAAACCGATCAGATGTATAATACCTTTTGTAAGATTTATTTAGTTGAAATTGTAAATGCTACTGAAATATTTCAACCCAAGATGATGGAAACAGTACAGGGCAGTAATAGTGTAGTTGCATATATTGTATTTGCAAGACATTCTGTTGTATGGAAACAGCTAAGGAGACCATGATACATGTCTAAAGAAGGACCTTTGGGAGAATGAAACAGCTGGTTTAAAGCAAATGCATTTCCTGTGACAGTTAATTGATCAGTCAGGATTGAGGACTGACCTGGATGAGATGTTGGAGCCCAAAGGTTTCCTTGACATAGTTAACTATATAGATAAGCACCTTTCTAAACTCTCCACAGTGGGCCAGACACTTTACGAAGTTCTGAAATCAAAAAATGAATGAACTTTGGGACATTTACAGAGGAAAGTTTTCAAGTCCACAAAGAGCTATTTTGAAACAGAAAACACTCTATGCATGGTCTGGTATCCTAAATGAAGTCTTTCCAGATTATGGTTCGCAGTTTGGAAGCGCTCAATGTCTAGACTGTGTGAGTCATTTCAATTTTAGGAATATTACCTCCAGGCTTCCAATGCTCAGGGTAATGGCATGCAGAGAGAGGAGTGACAAACAGCAAATAGATTTTTGTTACTTGTATTTATTGCTATTGATCTAGAATCTGTAACACACCACTACAGCTAAATTACCTATGGGACACAAAGTCACGACAGCACTCCCAACACTGGAGAGTGCATTCATCTGTACCTCAATTCTGGCCAATCTCTGTTCCTAATGCTAAGAAGCATCCCTATCACATGAAGCTACCACCACCATGCTTCACAATTGGATTAGGCAGGTGATAAGCAGCACCTGCTCTTTGCTAGACATAGTGAGTTCTACCTAAACAGTTCAATTTTTGTCTCAACAGACCAGAGAATCTTTCTCCTCATGTTCTTAGAATCCAAGTGGGCTGTCATATGGACTCCAAATGGTTTCTGTCTAGCCAATGTACCATAAACTCCTGATTGATGGAGTACTGTTGACAACACCATGCTTTTGACAAGTCCTCCCATCTCAATACAGGATGTCTGAATCTCTATTAGAGCATTATGTTCTTGGACACTTCCCTGACCAAGGCCCTTCTAGCCTGGTTTCTCGGTATGGCTGGATGGCCAAATCTATGAAGAGTCCGGTGATTACAAACATCTTCCGTTTAACTATTATTGAGGCCACTGTGCTCCTGGGAAGACTCAAAGCTTTAGAAATGGTTTTATATACTTGCCCTGATCTGTGCCTCCCCACAATATGATCCTATAAGCCTAGACAGAGTTCTCTGGACTTCATGACTTGTTTTTTTGTCCTGACATAAAGTGTGAATTGCCAGACCTTATATACACAGCTGTGTGCCTTTATAAACAACACCTATTAAAGTCAATTTACCACAAGTGGACTCCAATCAAGTTATAGACACATCTCAAGGATAATGAAAGCAAACGGGATGCACCTAACCACAATCTGGATTGCCACAGCAAAGGATCTGAATACTTATTTAAACGAGAGATTTCAGATTTTTATTTTTAATTTACAAATGTTTTTGAAATCATGTTTTCACTTAGCCATTATGAGTTATTGAGCATAGATTAGTGGACAAAAGTGCCAAATTTATTGATATAAAATTATATCTATAACACAATAAATTGTGCGGAAAGTGAAGGGGTCCGAATACTTTCTGAATCCACCTTATTTATACTCCTGGGCCACATGCAATAGCACCTAATGATATCTTAATATATAATACGCTACTGTGGCTGTCCGTTTGTCTATCCAGGATTTTAAATCACCTGTAGCTCGCAAACCATTTGACCTATTGAGCTGAAATTTGGTACACATATACTACTTGACGTCTACTATCCGCTTTCGGGGTGGTGATTGACCTCCAGTGTTATTCCTCTTTTTATTTTTATTTTATTTTATTGTAGAATCAACTCTCTGCAACGGCCAGCAGGGCAACTGTGCAGTGCATGCATACAGATGCCGTTCTCATTCCCTACCACCTTCACCGTCACTTCCCCTACCTCTTCATATCATTATGAGGCAGAATGAAGACTTACGTGCCAACTTAAGTGAAAAATTAAAGAAAATGTACTAAGAAATTGCAATACAAACACTGACTTAATCAGTTTTAATACGAAAAGATGCCGACGAAAGAAGAGAACAAGCGGGCCACTAGGATGGAGAAAAGAAGAGCTGCTCGGGAAGCAGCAAGCACATCAACCTCTGAGCAAACAAATGCTAAATGTACAGAGAATGAGTATGAAGACTATGAATGCTCAAGTCAAGTGTATTTACTGCACGTTATTCTGCAGTGCGCCATTACTGACATAGTATAATACTGATGTAATAGTGTATATATCTCTTCACAATGAAACTGTGAATAGCCCAGGAAGACAAAGTGTTGAATTCAGGTTCTTCCAAGTCAATTACTTGCCAGATTACACAATCTCATTTTATCCTTTTTAACTGTATGACTGCTTAACTACACAACTGTAAAATTACACTAAACATGTATTAATAGTGTAAGTTAAACAGAACCGACTATCACACCATTGTTAATACTGATTATTCCCCAAGGCAGAAGTCTTTAAGACTTAATGTTGCCAGTTTAATCCTCACCTGTCAGTCATTGTGTGTCCCTGTGTTTGTCACTTAACCTGCCTGTACTCCTGTTGTTAAAAATATGTAAATGATTGCGTTGTGTCCACATCTTGAAATCACCTTAAATAGAGGTGTCGGCCAAATATATAATAATATTCTAAGAAAGGGTGCAGTTTTTAACTTGCCACAAGCATGTCAACAATTCACCACATGCAGCTGCTGCATTACGCTACATGTTTTTTCCAGATACAATGTAAATTATGTCTGTGGTTAATATTTCTCCAACAACATCTATATGATCTCTGGTAACTTTCCTGATAGCTTCATTGCTTTTATTAAACAGTAATGGGTTAAAGCAGAAGCATATGTGCTTAAAATATGGGTTATTTTTCTTATTCTAGTAAACATTTCATAACACAGCTTTCTGACTGCATTCTCTTTCTCAAAGCAAGAAAAAAAAATAAACCCTGCAGCTCAATAAATCATCATTCTCATCATGGTACCATATCTACATCAAATTACAACCATTAAGGAATTAACTGAGAACAGGAACAAACCATGACATCAATAAAGCTTAAAAGTATGGAATGGTGTGGTCTTCACGGTCTACATTTCTGCTTTGTTGCAGGGGACCACAAACCAAATTATTCCAGGCACAGGCTCATTCCTTTCTTTCAACATCGCAATCGCATTAGTTGTGCTAGCTTTCACTCTCCAAGGTATTCAAAGTACTGCAGTTTATAATGTGCACACCACTGATCCATACAATGAACAGTTCAGTGGATAGCGTAATATTTCAGAAGGCTGAAAAACAGATAACATGGCTTCATAATTAAGAGATAAAATAGCTAAACACATGTCAGAGAGAAAAAATCAGTGCAGACTGAAAAATGTTACTCTTTTTGCCATCATAGAGTAGTTGGGGTTAGTGATTTTTGAATGTATTACTCAAGAGGCGCCTAGGGAAACTGAAACATTTTTATCACAAATTAAAGATGTGAAGAATAAGTAGATTGGACAGAACCTGTCAGAATGGAAATTATTTATTATTATTCAAATGTTGAAACTGTTTCCAGTTTTTGTGTTTACCATGAGCCTCTTGTAATGCACACTGTAAGCTGTGAGAAGACAATTATGAAATACTGCACCCAGTTTGATTGATTTAGGTTTGGATTCTTGCGTTAAAACTGGACAGTAGCCACCACTAACAGAACTTTGGCCTAGAAAAGATGTTTTTGGGAATGTAGCTTAGAGAACCAACACTTTCATCCTCAGTTCATGATAATAAAGTTTGTGGTTCCAACGTCTTTTACTTCACATATGTCTGTCTTGTTCATTTACTCATCTGTATGAATTTGCCTTTAGTTTCCTTATGAATTATTAATTTCCATAATCCTTTTATTCTTTTATACATTTTCTGAACCTACTTATCCTAATACAAGATTGCAGGGAGAAGGTGCTAGTTCATCACAGAGCACTCTCACTCATATCAGTACAATACAGAGTGGCCTGCTAATGTAAGTTGTGTGATACTGGGATGCTGAAGAGAAACAGAGCAGCTAGAGGAAACTCACACAGATGTTGTGACAAAATGCAAGCTCCATGCACACACTGCTTAGAATTTCTACCCAAGGCTGTGGACTGTCAGGTAGCAACACTAACAACTGCCCTCTCCTACAGAGAGACATTATGAACTCAATTAACACTTCATGAATCTATCATTGAACAAAGTTAATCCATATGGGAACAATCCCAGCAGCATCAGGCACAAGACAGGAACCATTCATAGACAGGGTGCCACTGCATTACAGTTCACACTTGTTATACACACACATATACCTCACTCATACTGGGAAAATTTACTGTACATACACTTAAACATATGTTTTTAGAATGTGTCAGGTAAACCTCAAGACCCTGTGGAAAAGCCACTCGCAGCCATGGGAAGAATGTGCAAACTCCACACAGAAACACAATAAGGAATTCAAACGTCTGTACCTATAAAACAGATATCTACTGCCATCTTCCATAGGAATAATTAAAACAAATTTCATAATTTTTTACTATTTCAAAATGTATTACATTTTACATGAATGAATAAATAAATACCTGCGTATTAGTTTATATCATAGTTAGTAACTTAGGTCAGATTTTTAGCCCCATGAAAAATCAAATGCTAGTAGAAAAATCCTACTATTACAGCTATCAGCCTCATGTGACCAAGAAGTGTTTCATGGGCAGTACAAAGGCATGTAAGGCTTGGACAGGTTGGAATGTGATATATTCGTTGACTGCCTTTTCCTCTTTACTCTAAGAATAGAGAACATCTCAAAGAACCTCTGATATCACTTCCGGCCTGACAACGGGAGTCCTGCCTCTTCTGTCTAATTCATTTCTAAACAGCCCTCAAACACAAAATCATCATTCAGTTTAGAACCAACTTTTGACATAGATGGAGTTATGTTGTCAGTTACTATTCGCTTACTGTAAGGATAAACATTCCCCCTGACCATACGGTCCTTGTATTATTGTTATTTTTTTTTCTTTTGGCACATTCTTTTCTTATGATTTGGTTTCTATTTCTTACTTTTTACTGTCTTTTCGGAACCAATTTCAAAGATATGACACTCATTCTGGGAGTTTATGGAGTCACGGATTATGATTCTGTTTCTGTGTGATTCCTCTATTTACTGTACTTTAAATATCTCTATATTATAAAAGGAAACCTTGAGATGAGACTTTTTGCCAAACGATTTTTTCAAGTCCCATGAGATGAGACTATTGCCAAGAGATTTTGTCAAGTCCTGCCCTCCTCTTAACCATTTTCAAACACACCTACAGTCCACTCAACACTCATTCATGTGAATGCTTTTGTCAGACACAGTTCCTGCGGTCTCAGCTCTTATAAATTTTTACATTTTCATCATTTAAAGTCATTTATGAAAAGTCCTCAGTTTCATAATTTAAAGAAGCTTTTCTGGACAGTATTTTTAGATATACAATCTATTCGTTTGCTTCAATGTAGTTCTTTTCTGGACAATAATTTTATACGTTCTAGATGACACGTCAACAATTAAGAAAGGGCAGCGCGTCAATAAGAGGCCCAATAGTGTTGGAGAGAAAAGAATTTAAAAAAGAACAATAATAATCTAAGTGCAAATTCGCAAAATGAGGAAAGTAATAATCAGCCCGGACCAAGTGAAACTGAAAACCTAGCAGGTCCAAGCAGGGTCAGAAATTAAAGACAAAGAGTAGAAGACAAAGTAGAACGTCGTAAAGAGGTTCAAAAATGTTGGCGTGATACATATGCAGAGCAGATTAGACATTATGAAAGTACTAAAATTCGAAAGTCTCACAAAACTGAGAGTAAAGATCGCATTAGCACTAACAAACGGAAATTATTACTTGGTGAAATAACAGAACAGCGAAAAGAGATAGAATATATGGACATAGGTGATATGACAGAAGTATGTAGATACAGTACTGTTTGGATTTAAAGTTTAAGTCAGAGACTTGTAGATCATCTAGTTCATGTTGCCATCAGGGAAAAGTAGTGTTTCTTCCAAATGAAGTGTCATATCTGTGAAAATTCAAAGATTTGTTGTTTGTTGAAAGTGAAATTCACAAACACTGCAGGCAAAATATCTGAATCTACAATAATCTGTTCGCGTTCGCAACATTCAATGCTCAAAATGCAGATTTTCACAATTCAGGACCATACGCTATGAAAATCTGTGGTCCCACAACAATTAGAGCTACTACAAATTTAATTTTGAAGAAACTACAATTCAGTCAGATTTATATTTAGGATCTCAGAGAAGCGATGCAACATAGAATTGAAAAAGTTAAATGATCAGATGTATTAGAAATTCTACAGCCAATAATGGATACAAATTGACATGTCCAAAAGTATCGCACTTTACACAAAATTTACCTGCAAAACACGGACAGATTTTTTGGATTTCCATATTAATTTGAAAGATCACAGTCGCATTTATAATAATCCAACATGTGACGAATTGTCAGCAATAATAGTTTTGAAATACAGAGATATCAAAGACAGAAGTTTAAAAAGTATTTGCGTGTTAATTTCAAAGCCAAACAGAACAAAAACGTATAACTCAATGAATACCTCTAACGCACCATGAAACATAATTTTATTTCAATTTATTACGTTTTACTATATTTAACTATGGTTAATTACTCACTGTAATGTAAAATAGATCTATTATGCATATGTAACAGTTCCCATGAAAATAACAATCTGTTTAAATTGTACATCCGCTTACCCATACGCAAGCGGCATAAACGAGCTAGCCAAGCGAGCAGGGGGCAGAGCCCCCTAGTTTTTTATTATTTTGAAGTGTTTTGGTTGCCATTTTGTTTTTTACAATCAGTATTTTGGGACTGTGATCAATTGGGCAGCTGTCTGCACTGTTAGGCCAGGTTTATACTTCACGCAATGAAGTGGACACTCCTGCTATGCAAGCGTTGTACTGTTTATACTTGCACATGTACTTTACGTAAATCTGGAGGAATCCAGCAGGTGGTAGTGCAAGATATCATCACGGTGAGAACAGGTTCGGCTTCTCTGTGTTGTGAATTTCCTGGAACCCCCATTAAATTGCGATGACACCTTACCGCAATATCTCTGAAAAGGATGTTTAATGATTAAATCCATCAATCCAGAGATGTGTCCATTCCAGCAAGCATTGGGCACGAGGCAGAAACAATCCCTGGAAGGGGTCTCAGCTCATCGCAAGGTGAATACAAGCACACACATACACTGGAGTCATTTTAACAGCACCAAATCCCCAAATCTGCATATCTTTGGAAGAAAAACCAGAGCACAGTGTGGAAACCCAGCAGGAAAACATGCAAACTCCAGGCAGGGAATACCAGCGACGTGACTCTCTGCGAGACAGCAGTGCTACCGCTCTGCCATCATGTCACCGCCATGTGTGTAATTATTAACAGTATTCATTATTTAAACCAAATTAACAATTTATCTGTAAAATGTAACATACATACTTGCATAATGCATTTCATCATGAAAGTGATATCAAGTAGAAATCTAAAGATTCAAAATTTGCAGAGAGTTGGAACATCATACATTTAATGTGTTCTGTGTGGTGATCTATTGCTGCTTGCAACTGCTGTCAGATTCAAGAAGCTCGTAGCGATTAAAAACTGGGATGACGTTTATGACGGTCTGCTTTAATGATAAAGTAAACTACGAGGTTAAAGTCGACATTTCGAGATTAAATTTCCACTTTAATCACAAAATACACGTTTTCACCATGTCCTTAATTTTTTTTCTGTGTGTACAGTATGTTGCTGTTGTAAAGTTGCAAAAAAAAAAAGATGGCACAAAAGATGGTATGTGAGACTTTTAAAATGTATCGTGTCATTATGATCGGAAATATGCGACACTTGAATATAAAAGCACCACAAATGCATTTGTATGTAGGAATTTTGCTTCACCACATCAAGCCATTCATCAAACATCGAAGCGCGCACATCGGTCCTGTAGGATCCGCATAGAGGCTTTCTGTCACATGTAGATAGTAAATAGAGACACTGACATCACATTCTGACTTTTATCACACTGTGCCCCCCGACTTTTTGCTGGTACTGCAACTCGCGCACGCGTCTCATTAATTTCTGAGGACATGCTCAGAGGACACGTCAAATGAATGCTGGGAACGCGTAGCAGCCATGATGCGGGTGCATACTCATTCTGAGCATGAAGTATAAACGAGCCCTTAGAGGGGAGTCCTTGGAGGTTGTGACATTTTGAGTAACAACATAACAGTTTAAAAGGTTGACAGAAAATTCACTTCCTTATCTGAACAGTGGATGGCATACCTCTTTCAAAGCACTTGCTACAAATTTTTATTGATTTAAAATGTTCTTCTGGATTTGACTTTTACTGCTGTTATTTTTCACTATGACTTTTGTCTCTTGTTTTGGCTCTGACACACATTTTTGATCTGCAGGTTTTGAAACTTTCTCTGTGTAATGCATCTGTCTCTTGGTTGCCTCACAAATCTCTAATGCTGACATTACAGGGGGTATCTGCAAGGAAATCCCAACTATTTATCAATGTGTCTCTGTTTTTCATCACACTGCAATGGAAGTCAATAATAGAATGCTTAAATTTTTACATAGTTAATTTCAGAACAGACTTCCCACAAAACTACCCATTGTTATGCAATAAGAAGGAAAACAGCTTGAATAATTTACTGAAGGTGACCAAAAGAAGAAATTCTGTTAAACTAACAATGGCTCAGTAACCATGTATTCATCCTGTCTTTCACCAAGCCAGAAACAGACATCCTTAACCATAGTTGAATACTAAGCTTTAAAGTCTTCAACAATGATCCAAAATAGAACTGTTGTAATACATATTCAAAGGTTCTGCTTTTATCTGCAAACTCGGAGGGCAACCACTAGCTGGTTCTCCACAGAAATATATCGACAACCACTTCACAAAATGATGGCTATAAAGTCACAAAATATCTCAACCAACCTAAAAATTAATGACAAATATAGTTTCTATGCCCCATAAAAACCTACATATATAGATTCACAAAAAAGTTGCAAAAAGTAGAAATAAAAAAATGAAAACAACACCCGTTCATAACACCCATGACCATGAACTTTCACCAAAGTGTTCTCTGGTGTTGAGTCTTCTTTCTTATCAAACAGAATGGGTATGCCACTATTCAGTAGTTGGTGATTTTCAAAAATTACTTAAAACTCATTTCTACATTAAACATATTTCAAATCACTAGAAAATCAATAAAGATGTAGTATTGTGTGCATGATATGATAGAAAGCCTTGGAAGGAATGGAATAAAGGTAAAATTCTATTGTGGAGTGGAAGGAGAATCTTACTAGGCAGCAAGGATGATTAGCTCAGTGCTCATTTGGTTAAAAGAGAGTTTTCAATTTTATAATTTGTTTCTGTTTGTTTCATATAGCAAATAGCACAACTATATGATGCCTAAACACATTATATAACTCAATTTACTATTTTATGGACACTTTCGAAAGGAATTTTATACTATAAAAAATGTATTTCAAGTGGAACAAATGGCGAACACCACAAAAAAAGAATAACTACTTTAAAACTGAATGCATAATATGCTGTAATAAATTTGTCAAGTCTGAAGACAGATCAAGGAGGAAAAATATTAAAACTGTAGAACTACAGGAAACACTGGAATCTGGTAATACAGTAAAATCTGCAGCTGAACTGTTTTCTAAAATTTGGGATTATAAATTTAAAGCTGACACTTTAATTGAAATTGCTTATCACCTGCCTGGAAGAAAATAATGTTTCATATTTACATTCCGGGACTGCACACCCAGCAGAAGAAGGGGATTTTGTTCAAAAATAGTCAAATACATATATTTTCAGATTTCTCTGCTATAGGCATTGGAAAGAGACCAGCATTTTACACCTTATAAACAATGCTTGTGTAAAGCTGACCTCAGATATAGCCTTTTGCTCTCAGCAAGTCTCAGAGTAACTGTGGACATTTGCTTATGGTTCTCCATAGGAAAATAAGGAAGAGTTAAGAAGAATAATTCCGAGAATTTCGAAAACATAAATAGGTGCTATTAAGACCTGGATCAAAGATTGACAGAGGACTGTCTAAAATCAGTACTGGACACTGATTAGGGGAAAGTAAAGAAAAAAGTGAGTTGTGTGAGATAGTCTGGTTAAGCCTCATGAGAATGCAACATTTATTGTGATTGATGTAAATATGTTTTCTTTTTTAACTTGTTCTTTTATCAATATAGAGAGAAATGGCCAGAGATTATAAGTGTGACATTTTTGTTGATTATTTCATAGTTCCTGGCTGAAAACTGTGTAAAAAAAGTGACACAACAATGTTAAAGAGTTGGGGCACCACTTTAGTATCTCCATATAACTGAAAAAGTTGCAACAAATTTGCAGAGTACAAATTTTCACACAGGAGCAAAGAATTCTGGGTTTAAATGGTGACTCAGCAGGAAAGGTAGGTTTCAGGAGGGCGGAAAACAAAGGTGATATCACCTGCGGAGTGGCTGTCAGTCTTCCATTCTGCAGAGGGAGGAAGACAGCATGCATTAGTCCATAGTGCCAACCCCTGGTGTGGCAGGTACTTACCATCACCAAAACCCTTAAGATGCCTCCCATGAACAAGCACAAAACAACAGACAGCAATCCACATCTGGTAACGAATGTTCAATAATTTCAAAAACAGCAGCAGGAGGGGACTTGTCAAGTTAAAATGCAAGGCCATCAAGTATACGGTAGAGCCAGCGAGTCACACCTTGATACAAATGTGTAATGGTGCTGCCTGTGGTGGCAACAGGGGGTCTTTTGTATAATAAACAAAGAAAAATATAATCAGTCATGTTTAGGATTTCTAGGATTTCAGAGTTGTAATAACATGGGCCTTTCAAATGTGGCAATTTAGGAAAAGTCAATCAATGACAGGAATGTGATATGAACATTGATGAAATAATTAAAGATTAAAAAACATGCCCTGCTTTGTGCCCCAGTACAAACATATTATCATCAATATACTAATAATCCATTTGTCCATCACTCAGAATATCAATACAGGAAGCACTTTAATACAGAGAATCTTTTATCTGTTGCACTTCTACATGCTAATCACCATTTTCTTCTCTCTCAAACCTACACCGTATTTAATGCTTGAAAAACATCTGGTTCGCTTCCCGGGTCCACCCTGCGTGGAGTTTGCATGTTCTCCCCGTGTCTGCGTGGGTTTCCTCCGGGCGCTCCGGTTTCCTCCCACAGTCCAAAGACATGCAGGTTAGGTGGATTGGCAATTCTAAATTGGCCCTAGTGTGTGCTTGGTGTGTGGGTGTGGGTGTGTTTGTGTGTGTCCTGCGGTGGGTTGGCACCCTGCCCGGTATTGTTTCCTGCCTTGTGCCCTGTGTTGGCTGGGATTGGCTCCAGCAGACCCCCGTGACCCTGTATTCGGATTCAACGGGTTAGAAAATGGATGGATGGATGGAAAACATCTGTGATTAAAACACTTAGAGAATTGGATATAGATAATGTATATGCATCTTACGAACAATTATTCTTCAAATTTAACTTCCCATCAACACAATTTTTCTACTACTTTCAAATCAGAAACTTTGCTTAAAGGAACCTACCCAATTTCCCTCACATCCCACCTGTTTCTATTCCAGAAGAAATACTGATCAGTCTTGAAGACTCAGACAGCATCTCAACAATATATAAAAACATTTTAAAGTTCCTTCCTTTCAAAGATCCCAGGGTACAGTGGGGAAAGGATCTTTCACTTCACATCCCTGGAAAGGAATGTAAGGCAGCATATAATTATTCAACTTAAAATCTTTTAGCGAACATATCTCATTTAAAACTGTCCAAAATATATCCAGGCCATATCCAGCCTGCGAGCTTTGCAATCGAGCTCCAGCCTGACTGGGTCACATGTTTTGGGTGTGCACCAAATTGACATAATTCTGGACAACAATCTTTAATGTCTATCAGGCAGCCTTGTGGTCACAATCACTCCAAACCCATTAACACCTGTGTTTGGTGGACTCCCAGCTGGGTTTAAAGTGAAGCAGGGCAAATTGATTGTAATCGCTTATACCACAGTAGTAGCATGTAGGCTTATCTTTCTCAACTGGAAGAATCCCTGCCCATCTGTTATAAGTCAGTGGGTAACTGATGTTCTGTACTATTTGAAATTGGAAAAAATTAAATTCTCACTTAGAAGATCTGTTCAAAACTTTTTTTTTTTAAATATGGAAAGATCTAGTTAATAACATTTTAGAATAAGCATTTATATCAGGAAAAAGGATACTTTCCCTTCATTGGTGTTTTCAAAGATTTTCTCTTGTTGTTGGTTCTCCTCTCTTTCTCTTGGACAGGGGATGAATTCTGGTTTCTTAAATTTGACTTGATTGTATGTAATGTTATTTTCTTCAAATAAAACCAATAAGTCAGTCAGTCACTCAGTCACTATCCAATCCGCTATATCCTAACACAGGGTCATAGGTGTCTGCTGGAGCCAATCCCAGCCAACACAGGGCGCAACAAACCCCGGGTAGGGCGCCAGCCTACCGCAGAAACCAATAAGTATAATAACAAAAAACACACACCAATTGGATTTGGCCATGACACTTCTAATTATTTCATCTCTCTTCTTCTCGCAAGAACCACTACTGTACACTGTGGTCCCCCTGAAGAGCCCAGGGACAACACAATGCAGATCAAGAGGTAATTGAATCAAGAGATCAAGAATGCATTGTAAAGGTTTTTATTACCGTGAGAGATGAGACCACAGTATAGCATTTCTCTGACTTCAATCTTAATAAATGGACTGACTCTAGAAAGTGTCAAAGTAACATCACTTTATCTCAGGCAGAGGTGATTCTAGGGTCTCTGGGGCCCTAGGTAAAAAAACTCCTTGTTCCAATTCACCAGTCCCAACATGGTAATGATAAACTTTATTACCATTATGTAATCACAAAGTCTATTAATTACATCAACAGGGAGAATTTAATTAACACAAATCCTTCATTTTAATTTTATGAAAAACATTATATAAATAAAACATCATAACAAATATAACATTTGTGTTGAAAATAGATAAACAATCATAACAGAATAAAGTACATTTTAAAAATTAAAATAACTGAAAAAGTAAATATACAAATATTAAGTACAAATTGCACATAGTAATACTAAAAAAATAAAAAGGGCTCATAAAGGTATTTCTATAACTTTCAAAATCACTGTCTGCAGGCTTTGGCTTCAGCAAATGCAGCCACCAAGTCCTCCATGTGCAAAGACCTTCAAACATTGTGCTCCACTGAAATTCAAGCTTGGGCTGAACACCTCTCCTGGCACAGGGTAGATCACAAGTAAGATTTAATCAGCTTTAGAGATGAAAGACAACAATGATATGAAGAGTCACTGCTGCTGAGGGGGTTACTTTTTGTCTTTTCCAACCCCCTTCCCACTGTTACCCACTCACTATGTAGCTGAAATGGTGTTGCTCATTTCGGGCATGAACTGACTAAAGTGGGGAAAGAATAGACTGAAACTGAATCAGAAATAGCCAAATTTCTTGCGCTGCACTTTTGCACTTTGGGATTGTTGTTGCTTTTAACCCTCGATTTGTTAACAAAAGCACTTAAAGCACTTGTTTCACCACCTCTTGTTGATTGTGTGTGTCTTGCTTTGCCCAGCTTATCATTGGAATTGTTATAGTTCCTGTTTGAAGCTTCCAGAGAGTGTGGAGTCAACCCAAACTGTCACATTCTTTTGGCTCCACTCGGTGTTTTCATCTTAGTGCTTTTTCTTTGGTTATTAACAACTATTGAAATTCCATTCTAACTACAATTAAGGTTAAACCATCTGGTTGGTCACTCAAAATTATATATCGAGCACATCTCTCTCGTTTAAAATTGTCCAAAATGTTTCCAGGGCAAGATCCAACCTGCGAACGCTGCAATCAAGTTCCGGCCTCACTGGGTCACATGTTTCGGGCCTGCACCAAATTAACATAATTTTGGACCATAATCTTTAAATGTCTTTCAGACAGCCTTGGTGTCACAAACCCTCCTAATCCACTAAACAGCTGTGTTTGGTGTACTTCCAGACAGGCTTAAAGTGGAGAAGGACAAATTGCCTTTACTACACTATTGGCACGTAGATTTATCTTGCTCAACTGGAAGAATCCTAACTCTCCTATTCTAAGTCAGTGGGTAACTGATGTTATATACGATTTGAAATTGGAAAAAATCAAATTCTCACTTAGAGGATCTGTACAAAACCTTTTCAAAACCTGGCAGGATCTAATCAATAACATTTTAGAATAAGCATTTACATTGAGAAAGCAGATTCTCTCCCATCTTTTACTCCATTTATCTTTATTCATTTATTAATTTATATATTTACTTATTTTTACCAGCTTAAAGTTTTACTCTGCTGGCCTAGCTGTCTTTCTCAGGGGTGGGGGTTGATTTGTTTTGAACCTTTTTGTTTTTTTTTGTACAACTTGAGTTATTCGTATTGAATGTTATTTGATTTTGATAAAATTAATAAAATTTTAAAAAATTTAAAAATAAAAAAAAATAAACCATCTGGTTGGTAAACTAGTTTTTGTTCTCTGAAAAATTTATATTTTGTTTTCGAGTTTATTTCTAAGTCTTTGAGGAAAAGAAACCTATTTTTGCTTCTGAAGTAAATGTAAGTAAACATATCTTATTGTGCCAGTAACCTTGGGGGTGGTTGGTTTGGAAAAGAAGACTTATGGTGGGCTTCTGTATTGCAGGTTTTTCACACTGGCTGGTGTTTCATTGTGACTTCTAAAACGCAATGAGAGAATTAGAAATGTTTTATATATTTGTTATTTATATGTTTTCTGTTATAGTAGAACATTTTTATTACATGTTTGCTTATATTTTGTTGTTATTTCAGTTACCATTTTGTGTGTTTGCATTAGTGTCATGATTTTGGGTTTTCTGGACCTCATGGGTATGCCATTTTGTGTTTCTCGTTACTATTTAGACCCATTACATTACAATAACCATTTTACAAAAGACAGCCCATTGCAATAAAAAATACAGTCCAAACTGTGTAAATTTCATAAAAATAACTTAGAAAAAGTTTTGTGCTCAAGCAGTAAATCAAGTTAAGTTTTGATTCTGGTTTGTTTTGAATATGATTTTGGTTTTTCCCCTTCCATTGTGGTTAATGATCTAATGATTTGTGTGTTTCTCTTACTTAACGTCTTTGACTATTCTTTCAGAAAATCCTAAAACATGGATCTTTATTGATCTCCGCTCCTCATTATTTTTCAGTTTTTCTGACAGCACACCATTAGTCCAATTCAAAGATAGCACAAAGCTGGTTTTCCCAACAGCAGATGTTGCCTCTATTCTTTTTCCTTCTGACATAGGCTTGTGGGGGCCATAGTGTAATTACAATAGGGTTTTCTGGCTACCAGTAAAGTGTCCACCACGTTGCCACTGCCTAAAATGTTTTGAATATCCAGAACATTTTAGGACATAGTTTTTTCGATTAAGATGAAAATCAAGGTTCTAGCCCCAGTTGTTTGCGAGTAATCGCATGACAGAAGGGCAGACCGTAGCATTTTATTTATATGGTTAAATATGATTTATTGTGAAAAAATATATAATAAACAAAAATGTTATAACTAACTCTTTGATGAAGGATCTAAAAAATATAAAATGTACCAACTTTCAAATAAGTTAATGAAGTCCCCAAACACACCTGAATGTTACATCATGCATGCCTTTTGTGACTTATTTATATTAGATTTACTTGTTTTCTTCTCTTTGATCAGTTTATTTGATTTGACTTTGGCTTGTGTATTAGGACTTGTCTGCCTTGTTAAATTCTTATATTTTTATTTTGGAATAAATATTGATTGTTTTTCAAGTCAAAGAACTAAGGAGCATTTTGAGTCATTTTGGGACATTTAAAGTATTTTGAAGCCAAAACCCTTTAACACTAGTATTCCTGAAGCCTGCAAAATTTTTTGTTGTCCTGGACTATGTTAATTTTCCTCACAGCTCCTTATCAATGTGGAAATTGCCTGTTCATAAAGTGCCTGTTCAAAACAGTCAGTCATAGTCAGTATTCACCCATCATCCATTCAGCCAGCTGAAAACATCACACAGAAAAATTCTCACAGCCTATGCCTGTGTTGATGTTTTTATCTGGCAAGGAGTTGTAGGGAATTGTATTGGTAAATGACAAGTTATTTGAGATACATGCATTTTGTATGTGTTCTGTGTCTACAACAATCTGTGTAAATGCAGAATGGCATGAAAGATGTGAGGCAACAAAAGTTGTACACATAACTAAAATAGAAAATGTTTTCATGTTATAGAAATAACAACATAATGTTGATGTGAAGGGTGGAATGTGTAAAGCCTGAAGTCCAAATATCAAATAAACATCCATCCATTATCCATCCCGCTGTATCCTAACTACAAGATCACGGGGGTCTGTTGGAGCCAATCCCAGCCAACACAGGGTGCAAGGCAGGAAACGAACCCGGGCAAGGCGCCAACCCACCGCAGGGCACACACACACAAACACACACACACACCAAGCACACACTAGGAACAATTTAGATTCGCAATTCACCTAACCTGTATGTCTTTGGACTGTGGAAAGAAACCGGAAATGACACGGTGCTATGAATGTGTAAAAAATGAAGTCCAAATATCAATCACTACAAAATCAAGATGATTGCATGGAGGTTTGAGTTTACACGTTTCATTTTCAGTTACATTTGATAGATAAGCAGGTATCACAGTGGAAAGGCGGTGGTCTTGAAACCCCACACAGATAGTGCAGAGAGTAGAAGTCATAGGTTCAAGTCCAAGTTCCTTCCTTTTTTGGAGCTCTTCGAGTATTGAGCTATTAATAATTATATAATAAAAACATACATTTGATTTGAGTCTGTAACAGTAGGGTTAAATTTATGGTACTAGTAAAAGTTAGCTCTGAAGGGATAAAAGCAGGCAGACAAACACATGTGAATCAATTCTCCTTGTTGAACAAACAGACACAGCTATGTCTATGGAGTTAATAAACTACTACTACTACTAAAGTTATGAGCTGACCATTCCCTTAAAGTGACAGGGAGATCTGTGCGCATTTATATAACCAAAAATGGTGCTCAAATTCCAAGATCCATAAAAAATATTGTTTTCTAGATTAAGAAACTCTTATAATTACATGTAGATTCTTTAAATTTGCCTCCATTGCCCTTATGGCTGTTTACATTCCAGGCATACATAGGACTGTCTGGACACCACAGACTGAAATATGTTTAAAGATGATTGATACAGTGACTCCATAAATTAATTTTTGTGAAAGGATCTGGCTCCCTTACATATCACTAAATACTATATTTATAGCAAAGGCATGCCCTGATTCAACAGACCAATACAATAATTGGGGAGAAAATAATACAGGGGTTTTAAAGAATTACATAAAGCTAAATTGTAAGCCTGCGGTGGGTTGGCACCCTGCCCGGGGTTTGTTTCCTGCCTTGCACCCTGTGTTGGCTGGGACTGGCTCCAGCAGACCCCCATGACACTGTAGTTAGGATATAGCAGGTTGGATAATGGATGGATGGTTAAACTGGAAGCCACTAATGCTGAGTTCCAGCATGGGTAATGGAGGCCAAGACTGAATACAGAAACAAGCCGGAAAATAAAATTAGAACCAGTGACAGAAAAGATGTGTGGGGAGGTCTTCATATAATTACTGGCTACAAAATGAAATGTACTGTGTCTTCTGATGACTCCACACTCTTAGGCATACTCAATTAATCCTACTGTACTTGAAGCAGCAAGGTTAAAAGAAACAAACAGATGTGTGCCTTCAGCTTTATTTTACTATTAAAATGCAAACATTAAGGCAGCGTCTCAGCTTACGGAAGAGTCTGCAAAATGTTCTGCCAAAGTTGGAAACTGGCAAGACCTAGAAAAAGAAATGGTCCAGGAAATGAGAACAGGAGAAATGTAGTCAAATGTACAGACCAAGGTGGTTGCCAAGTCAAAGTAATCATTTGTCACAACCCAAAAACACTGACCAAAATTCCTTGTTGAAAGATGTTTGCAAAATTTCCTTAATGCTCAAAAGAGTCTTCACCTACAATGTGAAGATTCACAACACTGTCCACAAATTTGAACAACCAGGAAGTCTGTGATGTTGACCTTTATACCACTGTCACGATTTCCAGTTGCCACAGGGTAAACTATTCCGAGTCTTAAAATGACTGCACTCATGGAAAACAAAAAAGGCAACATGGAAAATTTTAATTATAAAGTAAAAAAAAAGAAGTCCCAGAGTGTGTTTGGAGGTCTCACACACAAATTAGGCACTGATAACAAGTCTGTGTAGAAGGAACAAGTAACAGAACTGGTAAATGATGTAGCCTAAGTAATCTGAAATTATCAGGAAAAAACAAATTGGTGGTGACATAAAATACATCACTAATACATAATGTGCATCAATGGTCAGGCTGTAGAGTAATGGTAATTTTCAAGCTTCTGGAATCTTCATTTCCAACACTCTAAGATGGAACATCAACATATCAGTTGTGGTAAAGAAGTATGGAATGTCACAGGAATCAATGGTCATTTTATAGAGCTCTGTTTCTGCTGGAATTTGACCTCTTTTATTACAATTTGATTTGGTAGTGATGTGTTATACTTCTAAAATTATTAATTGTCACCTTCCCACGTGGGTGGCATGGTGGCATAGTGGTAGCGCTGCTGCCTCACAGTTAGGAGACCCAGGTTTGTGTCCCGGGTCCTCCCTGAGTGGAGTTTGCATGTTCTCTCTGTGTCTGCATGGGTTTCCTCCGGGTGCTCCGGTTTCCTTCCACAGTCCAAAGAAATGCAGGTTAGGTGGATTGGCGATTCTAAATTGTGCTTGGTGTGTGTGTCCTGTGGTGGGTTGGAGCCCTGCCCTAGATTGGTTCCTGCCTTGCACCCTCTGTTGGCTGGGATTGGCTCCCGTGGCCCTGTGTTCGGATTCAGGTTGGAAAATGGATGGATGGATGGACCTTTCCACATGGATGTAAATCTACTTTTATGGGTTGAAAAGTAAAGCTATTGAAATCTGACCCAAAACACTTAAATTACTTCACCAATTCAAATGCTAAGCTACTGATGTTGTCATGCAAAAAACCTAGCTTATGTCTATAACAGCAGATAACGAAAGAGACTCTTAGGAATGCACCTACCTTACATCTACAACATCTGAGAATGTAAGAGAATTTGAAGAACTTACTGTAAAGTGATATATAATAAACATTCCTGTACTTAGCTGATAGAACTATGATCACTACTACCTAAAGAGCTCTGCTACAACTTATAGGAGGAGCAGCTCATCCAGAGATGGAAAGGGCAAAAATTCAGAGTGAGGATAAAATAAAGGTGGAAAAGTTTCAGATCTAGCCTGCTTTCATATAATTTCTTTCCAGTAAGTTGGCTGAACTGTCACTGAAAGCTGCATTCAGGAAAATAATGGAGGCAGTGAAACTGTGCTGCCTTTCTCTGTAGCTGCACTCAATTGAATCTTTTTTCAGTACTATGTAAAGTGGAACTTCAATACACACATGCTCTATATATAATATCTAGAATAACAATAATGTTGTAAACTGTCATTTGTGGACACCAGGGGCCACATAGCTCCCCAAACTCCTGGTGATTCCAGGTAACACTGATGAGCCACATAGAGCACTCCCAGGAGTGGAATAAAAGGTGCCGCCTCACTCCATTTGAGAAGCCAGAGTCAGGAGGAAATGGACGAAACTTGCCATGAGAGGAGTGAAGGTTTCAAGGGAAATCCAGTATTGGGTTCTACAGCTCCCCCTGGTGGCCCCCATGGAACCCAAAAGGGCTGTACCAAACTCCAACTCCAGGCGTGCCCTGAGGGAATCTGTGGTGCCATAGCCACCCAGGAGGCCTGCCCTCTAGTGTCCCAGGGGAGGTACTGCCTCACAGATGCTCTCTCCCCTCGTCCTTCCATTTTGTTGGTGTCCCGGCCGGGTAATGGCCGTGGCCGCCTGTCAGACATTCTATATTAATTAATATTGTCAGCACCTATTAAACGTTCAGAACTGGGCTGGCCCACATTCTAAACTTAATACAATACAACAATATATTGTGTATCTATACAATCTCTTTAATAGTTTAACTATTAGCCAGTTTCATCTTTAGCCATTAACACAGACTTTCCCATTTGCTAAAATAAATGTGACACAGAAACATAAAATACAGAACACAATAAAATAAAAAATATTAAATTATTAATCTGTTGAGATTTGGCTGTACAGGAGCATATCACATTATTATAAATGTACAGTAGTTCATACTGTATATACTAAAATGCTGTCCACAAGGAAAGTCGACATCCTTTTAAAAAGTTATTGATAATACAAAACAGGTATTCTTTCACTATAACTATTAATACATTTAATATAAGTGTTACAATGTGATTAGGGTGGCAAAACCCAACATTACCCACCAGTAACTAAAAAAATAATGGTGACAATGAAACTATGATGCCTTTCTGTGTAGCCATTTTTATGTGAATGAGACATCAGCATTGCAACAGAGAGCACAGTGTAGTCTGAACTGCACTTACCGTGTCTCACTGCTCCCTCTACTGGTTGCCACAGGAAAGATTTATTCTCCTGATTTAACTTAACACAACCCAGAAGAATTATAAAACAGAGAGTAAAGTAATAAAAACAGGGCCCAAAAATGGTATCACACCTTTGGACTGTTACTTCAGGGGGTCTGCTAGAGCCAATCCCAGCCAGCACATGGCGCAAGGCAGGAACAAACCCCGGGCAGAGCGCCAGCCCACTGCAGGGCACACACACACCCATACATCAAGCACACACTAGGGACAATTTAGGATCGCCAACGCACCTAACCTGCATGTCTTTGGACTGCGGGAAGAAACCAGAGCACCCGGAGGAAACCCATGCAGACACGGGGAGAACATGCAAACTCAGGTCTTCTTATTGCAAGGCAGCAGCGCTACCACTGCGCCACTGTTCCACACAGAATGTGAGATCATTAATCTGAAAAAGAAATAAGGCTTTACTACTTTTTTAGGCACTGCTCTTTATAAAGTATAATTGATTAAAAAGATTAAATAGATTAAAAGTTGTTTATTAATTTAATAGAAAACAAAAAAGTGAAATGTCGAAATTACTTGGACATTTCTTGGACATTAACACCACATGAGAATACAGGAAAATTACAGATAAACATAACAATGATTTGTTTTAGTATTAAACAGAAGTTTTGACTGTTTAAACTGCAATTTCCTTTAAAAAACACATGGCAAAAAGAAATATACTAGGTATATAAACTAAATTCGGTATTATGTTTAGAAATGCAACTGTTGTGAATTAAAACATCAATGGCAACAATAATGTCCATTTAATGAGAACAGGCAGTCAATTATAATTTTTTCAGTTGCTAGACCTTATCCTATTAGCCCACCATGAAGGAGTAACTGTGTTTTATTGTATTTTGCAAGTGGGCCTCAACTTTAAGAGTGAAACAGAGAAAGAAAAACATACAAAGGTTGAGAGGCTGAACACTTCACAAATTGCGCCGACCCAGAGAAGTTATTGACTCAGACTTGCCAGTGCAATCACAGCTTCCATCAATTAACTATTTGGAACAACAAAATAAATGTTTTAGAACTCTGTATTTTTTCCAAATTCGGTAATGGGTTTTAATATAACAATTGTGGTAGTTAAAGGCTAATATTTATTTGCTTTTAAAATTGCTTTTGAATGCAACATGATTTCTTCATCTGTTGCTGTGACGTTAAGATCTGGCAAAAAGTGACATACAGGAGTGTGTATGTCTTAATTTTAGAACTGTTTAGGGGCAGGTGTAAATAATGGTATTAATGTTTATGATCTGATCTTCAGAAAAAAAAATAATTGGGAGTTAGAATCATGGTAGTCTCAAAAGTCCAGACATGTTACTCAAATGAGAATACATGTCTGTGGACAACTCATTAAAATGTTTGTAGTGAATAGTGGTGAAATCTGCCTATGCAAAGGCTACACCCACAGGGCTTCTTCCTAAAACACCCACTCCCAATTCCTCCAGTCCATGCACTTTAAATGGCTGGGGCTTCAGGGAGAGAGCAAAAGTAACCGAATAAAAGACTTGATACTGTGAAAAAATAAAACGTTAAAATTGCAGTTATCAAATCAGGAACTCAGTAGCACAAGGTAACTGAAGCTTAATAATTAATTTGTACATTGTAATGAGTGCTGTGATGGAAGAGAGAGACACACTTTCACATGTAGACCACTGCAGCTACTTTGTTCCCCGCTCTTGAGAAGTCCTTCTGTCTGCTATGATATCTTTCAGTTATTTTAAATATTGCATCATTATATGGCATAACAATAGCAAATAGATTTTAGGTAAGCATTGTGGTCAATGCATATATTGTGTGATAAAATTCTATGGCTACATTCTGGCGGGGCATTTTTCCATTTCCAATTAGACAGCAATGTTAAATTCCTTTAGCTATTAGACAGCTAGTTAGAAGGTGGATGGCATGCAGCTTTTTACTGGCGTCATTTGGGAAATCTACTCTCTTGTGGTTCTTCATTATCAACTCTCGTATTGGCAATCCTTTTCACAGGGTGTGACATATCATTTTCTTTGAATGCATATCTTGGCAATTCATACCTTTAGAAACATATTCATTCAATTCATTCAACCTTACATTGACACCAACACTATCGTCATAACTGAACAACACCTGTGACAATGCATTGTTCACTTCTACCACTAGTCTGCTGATATTTTCGAATACCAATATATAATCTGATGTTACAAAAAAGGTTTTCCCCTTGCAATAGGTTGTGTATGTTTAACACATGCAGAGTGCTGGTTGCACATACCGCAAACATTAATACGTTTAATAGGGGTCTTTTTAGGAGACTTTGACAGTAGACAGTTCATCGTAATCAGAAGGTTGATCTCGGTCATACCAGGCTAATAAGAGCACCATTACTCTTTGCAGCTTAAATCACTACTGCCACTTCAAGTGCCGCCTTCATGGGGCATTGGTTTGGTTTGCAAATGTGAGCCATCAAATTGTCCCCACCCAGTTTTAAGCAAAATTCACTCATGGTTGTTGTCTGGTTCAGCGAGACAAAGGATCATGATGGTTAAAAAAAGCCTAATCCAGTAACAGTGTACAAATGGCAAAACTCCAACCCAGCCTGTTATGTAATGTACACCTTTTTCATCTCTGTTTTGCTTTATGAGTAAAATACACAGGTTGGAAAGATTGCATTTATATGTCATATCATTATTTGTGAGAGCTACAGTACTGGAAAATTGTTAACTCTTCAATGTCATTTTTTTACATTATCTATTTAGCAGGGTACTGGACATGGAATACCTGTTAGTAACCATAAAAATATAGCAGAAAAAAAGGAAAGGGACTCGAACTAATTATGAAATGAAGATGCATTTTTGATTTTAAGAGGGGCTTGTGCATGTGGAACATTCACTGCAGTATTAGTAATACACACAATGAGTAAACATTACATTTTTGTGTAATTCAAACAGCTGAATATCTGAGAGAGTGCAACATTTAAAGTTCACATCTGAAGAAGCGTCTGCGATTTTCAGAAGTTAATTTCTCTTAAGCTGATTAAGTGTGTTTTGCTAAATCAACAGTATATGGGAACCAATGCAGTTACACTGGCAACTATTGTCATTGTTATGGCTACTATATGATTTAAAGTTAATTTTTTGCAGCCAAGTTATACATTAATCAGTAAAATAATATTTCATTCTTTCTGGGAAAGTTATACATACCACATATCTTAATGATGTCAAACTAAAATCTATCTATCTAAAGGCTGACAGTTCCCTCTTTTCACAAGTCCCTATAAACTTAAAGCTTCCTTGTCTGGAATTTTTCTTTTTTGTAGCTAAGAATGCTTTGAGTCATTGTAAATGCCAATTCATTTTAAAAGGTGTAAATGCTAATTATTTATTCTTTAATAGTTTTCAGTCCTCTTTCAGTGTTGGCACTTTAAAAATCATACATTTAGATTACTTCTGCCTTCATTATATACAGTATGTAAATAATACCACTATTTCTAGGCAGTCTTGTTATGCAATGTCTTATTTCACTTTAACTAAAATACTATTTTGAATGATTTAGGCTATTTTTACAATTAAGTGATAATTACTAAGTAACATAGGTGAAGATCAGAATGTAATAGACTACTACAGTTTCTTGGTCTGGTGCACTGAACTGGGATCACATCAGCTAACAAATCTTAAACAAAGAATTTGAGGCTGCTATCCACTTTCTGCTTTCTTATTTTATACGAGCTGTATATACCCGGCGTTGCCCGGGGCAGAAGTAACGTAATCGGTCAAACACTTACATATATACCAAAGTAAACCTAATCGGTCAAACAGTTACATATATAAAAAAACCGAACCTAATCGGACAAACAGCTTCATATATACAGAAGCGAACCTAATCGGACAAACAGCTAATCTATATACATAAGCAAACCTAATTGGTCAAACAGTTACATAAATACAAAAGCAAACCTAATCGATGAAACAGCTTCATATATACAGAAGCGAACCTAATTGGTCAAACAGTTATGCATGTGCAGAATAATTTTACAAAGATTATGCGTGTTAACAATCATTAAAAAGAAAAGATTGAGGAACTCTTCTTCTATATGTGATGAAGCTGGATGAAGCTGACTTGACGAAGACGTAGGTAGCATAGATTGGTTTTTCTAAAACAGAAGAAAAAAATGAGTATCTATTATTATTTTAAATTAGAATGAAAATGAGAACCTTGATTAGAGATAGATTATCCGTATTAAAATATGTGCATGAATAAACTTTTGCTAACTCTCTAGCAAAAGTTTATTCATACAAATTGGCATGGGATGGCTTTGTGAAAAAGTAAAAATTAGATAAAAATTAATTGAGAATGCGTACTTCGATTTGACTGAGATTATCTGTAATGATGAAAAAAAAGTTTAGTATTTTTTTTTTCCATACGGGAAGGATGTAAAACCTTACATAGGCACCCTTCAGCCCGTACTGAAGGGTAGTGTCAGATTCTTACTGACTAAAAAACACCCTTTTTATTCCACAGCTACCCCAAAAACCACTATTAGGCATTACTTTGGGTGGCAGTAGTTTAGTTATGAAACAGCTGGGTCCTGAAAAAAATCTGTCTTATTAGTGGCTTCATCACATATAGAAGAACAGTTCCTCAATCTTTTCTTTTTAATGATTGTTAACACGCATAATGTTTATAAAATCATTCTGCACATGCATAACTGTTTGACCAATTAGGTTCGCTTCTGTATATATGAAGCTGTTTGATCGATTAGGTTTGCTTTTGTATTTATGTAACTGTTTGACCAATTAGGTTTGCTTATGTATATAGATTAGCTGTTTGTCCGATTAGGTTTGCTTCTGTATATATGAAGCTGTTTGTCCGATTAGGTTCGGTTTTTTTATATATGTAACTGTTTGACCGATTAGGTTTACTTTGGTATATATGTAAGTGTTTGACCGATTACGTTACTTCTGCCCCGGGCAACGCCGGGTATATACAGCTCGTATAAATATAAATTATTAAACAGTAAAATCTTCTTCTGTAATTTGCTACCGTGGCAATTTGTGTGTCTGTCCAGGATTTTAAATGACCTGTAGCTCGCAAACCGTCGCACCTATACACTTGAAATGTGGTACACATATAGTACGTGACGTCTACTATCCGCTTTATGGGTGATGATTGTTTTAGTCTTTTTATCTTTATTTTATTTTATTGTACAATCAAGTCCTATCTGCGCACAGCAGGGCAGCCGTGGGCGGATGCGTATGGTGTATTCACTCGATGTTATCGTGCATTGCGCTGTCAGTGGTATTTTGATAAAAGAATTTGAACAACATATAAGAAGCGTATAAATTATTAAACAGTAAAACATTAACATTTAAGAAGTAAAGTTACATTAAGTACTACTGCTGTGCCTTCGGGTATACCTCATTTTTTGTTTGCCCATTACATGCTTAAATGTATAAATTTTTTGGTGCACCTACCCGAGAACACGCGACATATAACCGAGCGTGGGAGAAGCATGGATTTTAAACACGCATTGAGTTGATGTGCTGGTCTCCCTCGTGAAATAACTGGTAATGTTTGAGTAAAATCTACAGCGAGTAAAACGACATTAGCTCCTATTTTTTTATTTACGATCTCTGAGATGTTGCTTTTTTCGGTTCAAGGCTTCATAAGCTGTTTTATGTTGTATGGTGTACTTATCCCAAACCATCATCTTTGAATGTTGCAAGACTTTCGCCTTGTATGTAGATCGGGGTAATTACATTCATTGCATTCCTAGTCTGAATCACAATGTGATTGTATGGGTGGTTACCTGGCACTGTAGGGTTGCCACCCGTCCTTTAAAATACGGAATCGTGCCGCGTTTGAGAATGAAATTGCACGTCCCGTTTTGAATCAATACTGGACGGGATTTATCCCGTATTTTTTTTATGATTTTTTTTTTAAAGCAGCGTCTCATGCAATTCATCCCACACGCATTTTATGAAGATGCCTCCTTTCCTACTTTTGATTGGGTAATAATTGATGTCATCGTTAGTATGATTGGTTTTTTTAACTGTCCAGTGAGTAGGGCGTGTCTTTCAACCGTAAGCAGATTTTTTGCACTGGTATCACTGACCTCGACGACGGCGACGTTATACGTCAAAAATAAATTACGATAAATGACGATTTTAGCGATACTTTATTACGACGGCGGCTACATAGACACGATCAAATAAAAACAAAAAAATCAAATAATCATTCTACATTTTCAAAACGTCGAAAAAACGACGGAATGAAAAAAAGGCCCACCCGACGACCCACCCATTCCATTTTTATATATATAGATTCTACATATACGGATGTGCCTATTATGCTTAATTAAATGACTCAATTCAAGTAAAAATGTGTGCTTTCCACTAACATGGCTAAATTTTGGGGCTCTTCGCATTAAGTTTTCTCATGGGCATATGCAAATCACCATCAAAGTACATGATGCTTCTGCAGACACATAACAAATTAATGTATAGCTTACAGAAGTTTGATTAGATGGGCAGAATTAGCAAAAATGATGGTAACCAAGAACAAATATTATTAATTCATTCATTTTATGAAAAACCTTTACTTAAATGCAGGATTGTGGGATGTCCACCCAAGCAGCATCAGATGATAAGTAGCAACCAACCCTGGATTGTTGGACGGCCACTGTAGGGTGCTCCCCCGCACATGTCCAAAACAAGAAAAATTAAATACTATGATAATATGAAGAGTTTAAAATGCCAGAAAATTAGAAAACCAGAATACACTCTGTGCAGTGATAGTAGGTGAGGTAGTTCCTTTTAAGTAGGTGTAGAGTGTTGTGTGACATAACAAACAACTCTAAAGCTTGAAAAGACAACTGTAAATCTTAAAATTGATATGAGGTCAGACTAGGGAAAGTTTCAAAGCATAACACTAAGGCTTTTCCACCCAAAAGATAGGGTTTTCAACACACCCTTCAGGTTTTTAAGAAACTTTCAGAAGAAAGACATAAACCAAGACTGTAGCAGGAAGGTTACTCCTCAATGTTCTATCATCACTAAGGAACTAAATACTGAACTAAATCTCGAACTGCTTAAGCAACAAGACAACAGTGTTAAGAAAGAACGCAATCAGAAGATGGCACAGAGAAGTCAGAATTTACCCAGGGTTCATAACCGGTAAGACTGAAAATAGACAAAGTTTAGGACACATAGCCAGATCATAATGAAAGCACAGAGCGGTAGGTTGTAAGCCAAACACAGTATACATAAACTCGAGCCAAGAAACTTGAGATGCAAATTATAATCAGGAGGCAGAAAAAATAGTTAAAACCAGTAAATTCAAAACTAACACTATAAAATGATACAAAGGTATTTTTTCTTTCATGAATCCTGTCTTGGATGACCAGGAATGTGTGGTGCTGGCTTTTAAAATGTTGTGTGACCTCCGGGATCCACAGAACAGCAATGGAGCGTCTTATCCTAGCAACCAATCTCCAACATAGCAGTGTGTATAAGGAAAACAAGATGGCACCGTGGGAGAATGTGAATCATTTTAAACAAGGTTAAAAATACAAAGAAACAAAAAATGAATATTAACCACTAGATTCTTTGGCCTCAGAAACCCTGAAAACCATACTCAAATATTTTTAGAGGCCAAGAAACAGTTGGAAAAAATTAAAATCATAAGCCACATCATGACAAAACTGTGAAAATTCACAGACTCCTGAACTCCCTACTATTACTGTTGAGAACTGCCCCAAAACTAATGCCAAAAAGTAAGCAAATGTAAAAAAAAAAAAACTAACCACAGCAGAAAATGATTTTTATTAATCAATAGAGGAATTAAAAAAGTCACAAAAAATGAAGCAAACAGAAAGCAAAAAATCCAACAAAAGAACTCAATTAACAAAGCCAAAGTTCATCCTTAAACAGACTTAAAAGAGTCAAATACGTAAGAGACTAAAAAATAGCCAAAGCACTTCAAAGCTAAACAAAACAGCAATACACGAAAAGGAAGGGGAGCAGAACACAGAGCTTGTTATGTTTTTTGAGAAAACAGAAGGCAAAACAGATTAATGGAGGTGACCAGGGAAAGAAACGTCTAAAATACCAGAAAACATTTTACACAGAGAACCTCTTCTATCTTGAGTTAAACTTAAACACTCCATCAGAAATCAAAGTGGAAGCTGCAAAAAATGGTCTGAAATAAGAATACAAATAGTTTTTTAAAGAAAACAATTTTTATTGTGAGCTTTGCTCAATAACAGAATACCTTGATTAGTATATTAAAGTAACATCCTGATTTTACAGTGGCACCAGGATGCAACTTACCAATTGTCTTTGTGGCAGTCAACGTGTTAACTGCTAGCAACTTCATTATACTCTTTAATATTTCATGTAGCATTTATCTGATTATACATTTCCAAATGTATTAAATGATCTCTTTCCCTTTAGTATCCCAAACATACCATCTCAACTCCTGGCCTTCACGTCTTTGCTAATTGGAATGCAAGTAGTGCTAAAGGTCTTTGGTAGCCTACTGCGTACAATTAGGGGCAAGTAATCAGCAACAAAAGCTTCACCAGTAGAACCAGTTTACATTTATTGGTCTTTATCTTAGCTGACAAGTAACAAAGCTTTGATGAAAAGAGGCATTTTTAAATAGATACTGCTGGAATTAAAAGAGCCATTCAGAAAAGTGACATTTTAAATAAAACCTACAATAATAAAATATAATGCAACATTTTATAATTGATTTCATTTTGGCAGAAATGGAATTCAATAATGTAAAAGACCTGATACCAAAAATAAAGAACAATGCACTGTGGAAACAGATAAATCAATTATTCAAGGGATGGGATAGCATATAAGGAAAGGGATTTCAAGTGTCACAGGTTCCACAAAGACAGTACAGGGTCAATGACAGTCCCAACATTATCTCCCATCAAGAGAAGGAAACTCGTGCTGACAGTGACGACACACCACTACATGCCAAATATTTTTACACTGTAAATAGTACAAGATTGTTTTTAACACATTGTCCAAATTCTACACATTCTAACAACTTTTTGATATTACTTACCCACATAATTATAATTCTGTCTGGTCTGTATTTATTTATTGTATTATACAAGATAAGGAATTTTAAAAACAGCTGAATGTCGTGATCAGAGTGCTGTGTGGAGAGAAGCCAAACTGATTAATTATTTTTGCTGTCTAAACACTAGTTAAATATAAAGGGGCTCTTTCATTACATAATCATATATTTGGATGAAGAATAACTTTTAGTATCGCTAAAGGCATTTGGTTTTGTTGGGTGTGGTGGTATTTTATGACCAATGCAAAAATTGATTCACTACACAGACCGGACCACTGGTTCTTTCTCAGATAAAACTGCCATTTCCTTCCTTAGCTGCCCTCCAATGCTTCTGCTGCCATTCTGATGTTCCATGAACCCTTCCATGTAGCTACATACACTCTCATCAGCCTCATTCACTGCCCAGACACTCAAGGCGTCAACTCTGTCTCCCACCACTCACCTGGGGTCAGAGACAACACCACCTGCCTCACATTCCGCAACTTTGTCCTTCCTGAGGGTTGACACACAGCTAGGCAAATGGATTTTAGCACTGGAGAAGAACCTCTAAAGTGCTTGCAATTAAGTGCTCTTTATCCAAACCACTCCCTCCATGCTATAAAAGGGTTTCTTACATGTCTAGCTTTCTCACTTGGCTCCACCCCTTCTGATATGTTACAATGCATTGGAAATTATTCATTTTGCATCCCTCAAAATCAAGTAGCAGTAACACTAGCTTATGCTTTGCCCATAATGATATTCTAATAACAAAGCATTAAACACATAAGTGTATGGAGAATTGTATACATTCTTAACACAACCTCATAACACACAAAAAAATCAGAAAAGGCAAATACTGTATGGCTAATTTAGTTAAATATAACATTGACACTGAGAAGAGTTCTTTTCATGATTTTAATAGTTTACAATTTTTTAAATTTCTGAGTTCTTTAGGAACCTGACCCTATAAAAAAAATGTAACAACCATGATCATGCTTGGATGACAGCAAGTTACAAACTCCAGCAGAGTCTGGACTCAGCCACGCCAAACAGTACTTACCCTTAAATACCTCACCTGCCCTCCACTCAAGCTTCCTGGTTAACAGAAAAACGCTCAATAAAAAATCAAAATAAAAGTTGATAAAAAATAAAAAATAAATTGAATATACTTAGCAACATGCAATATTACACACAACTCCCAATCTCCGATCCACACAAGCTAAGTATTATAATACCTGTCGGAAAGAGGCAAGAGGAAGAGACGCCAAAGCTAACATACTGTAAAACATGTGGCCAACGTCAAAATGAGCTACGGACCTCCCATGTCCACAAATAGGGGTGGGGCCTACAGCGTGACTACAGATAAAATGTCATTTGTGTCTCAATAGGAGATTTCCTGTTGTCATGTTCTGAGTTGCATACATTTAAAGAAGGACATTTCAAAATAGGAGGAAGGAGAGAAAAAGAGACATCCGTAAAGTCCGGGATTTACCATCACAATCGTTTCACCAAAAGAAATAACATATCATCCAGTTACAAAAGGCATTAAGGTGTCTTTGGGACTTTTTATCATCCACTATCCATGGCTGTCAAACTGCTATCACTGGTGAGATCATTTTGGTTCCCTGTTTCAACTGTGTTTTACACTGTCATTTCATCACTTAGAAATTTTTGGCTTCCATCCATTTTTCATTCCCTGCAATTACAGTGTTTTCATATTGGACTTTGTGTATATGAGGATGTTTGTATTTTGTCGCACAATTATTTATGTTTCATATTTAAGACATGGGAGGTTGGGTCCAGCCTACAGTATTTGCATTTATATTGGAATTGTGGAATTCACAGTGTATGTGAAATTGCATCTTTTTAATATATTAATTTTACATTTACTCACATTTTATCACGTTTATCACTGTACCTATTTGCAATTATATCGGGACTGTGGAATTCACAATGTTTGTGAAAATATCTTTTTAATATATTAATTATACATTTACTCAATTTTTTTTGCTTTATTTATCTGTTTTTGTCAGTTGACTGGCGTGAGACATTTAAGGATAAGTATAGTTTGGCGTCGCCAAGTCCGGACTTCACTCAAACTCTGGCAGAGTGTGTAACTTGTCATCATCTAAACATGAGCATGGCTATTACAAAGTCAATTATAAGCAAAAAAGAAATGAAACCTGCAATAAAAAATTATTTTACAACAAAGAAATGGAAAGTAGTGATCCAGACCTTGAAAAGCTCAGTCTCTGTAAAATGATTTTGGTTTTATTATCGAAAATATTCTGCTTAAAAGTCCAGTGTCTTTAAGATGTTTAAACAAAATCAACTTTCACATGAGTATAAAGCTTTTCTGTCTTTCAGTGATATGTTAGTCACTGTAATTGTTGTCAGTTCTTAAGGCTGTTTTTGTCTAGTTTGTGGTAACATTGATGCACCACATACTTAACCCTACTTTAACAAAGCAGAATATCCTAAACTTAAGTATTTTTTTGAATAACTTAATGTAATTATGCAATAACAATTGGAATTTCCTTTTTTTTGTCCCATTCCATCATTTTTACCATATCTTTGTAACTTACTTCCAAATTATTCTTTAAACATAAATAAATCTTACTGACACCATTCTTTTAGCAACAATATCATTCCTTTCTTATCTCTGGCATCTGAATCTGTAGTCTAATTTCTTCCAACCTATTCATATCCTGGCACATACACGGATCCCACAAAAATTTCAAAATGACTAATACTGCTTTATAAATATATTTTTAAAGCATATATTGTCTACATAACAACTGAGTACTCATCTACAGGGAATAAAGTACAGTAAGTGGTTCAAGCATATGGAAAATTTTGCGCTTTCACATTTTGAGGCTGCATTGACCAAGTTGTACTTGCAGTTAAATCTTTAGATACCTTTTCCACTTTTTCCCACCAAACACTGAACCATAAACATCTGCTTTTGTTTTTTCCAAAGATAGCTCCTCCTTTTGATCATTACTAGCCTATTTAGACTTCAAAAAATAAAGTTGTGCTTCTTCCCATAGAGGATGTTCAACTTCTCAGATGACTAAATATAATATCTTTGACATTTCTTTAATTATTCTATGCTGTTCTATGACATATTATTCCTTAATCAGCTAAATATACATTTGGAAACATGATCATAGTTGTTCTGTATGGGTAAGATACATCTTCTAGATGCCCTAAAATGCATCTTCCTGGGGTCGTCAGATGTTTCGGGTATTTCAACAGCAGACACCCTCACCCAAGTGACCCAGCTGGGGTTGATCAAGCCACGACTTGCGTCTCAGCAGCAACCACCCCACAGATCAGCCCCTCTTAATCCAAAGCCACCTGGTGGCTTTTGCTGCGGCTTCACTTACAAATTTAATGGTCCTCCTCTTTGCCTCTCCTGTAATGCCCCATTGATTGAAGACTTTGCAGAGCGAATGTGCTGCAAAACCTCTACAGCCCATGTCTATGGGTTCACAGAGTATCATCCAGCCTCTGTCCCAGCACTTTTCCACCAGTTCCTGGTACCTTTCATGCTTTTTCTCATTTGTTTCTTCCATAAGCATGATCAGGGGCCTCACGTATAAACGGTGCGTACGCACAGAAATGTTGCGTACGAACGTTTCCACGCTGAAATCGCGATGTATAAAACCTAAACTTGGCATAAAGCCACGCACATTTCCACGGTAACTCATACCCTGGCGTACACAATTTCTGCCGCTCAGTTTTGCAGACTGGCGGCACCCAGCGTCAAAGCAGTGCTACTGTTCCTGCGTGGTCACCCCTTTCTTTCTTAGCTCCACATTCTTGATGCGGCTTTATAAATACACTGAAACTAACTGCATATTGTTTATTAGTGTAATGCATCTGATTGTAATTAACCTGACAGCAATATAATGGTCCAGGGAATAGCCATAGTATTCCAAATACCATAACTGCTTTTAGCGTTGTAACTCTCAGTGCATCTTCTTCTTCTTTCAGCTGCTCCCTTTAAGGGTTGCCACAGCAGATCATCTTTTTCCATATTACTCTCACTGCACCACTCAGAGTATTTATATCACTGTATCTGAGTGGGGAATCACAGCAGCAGCTGATCGGAAAGAGAATTATCGGTATACAGCATGAAGCAGACGCTGACTCAGCTACGGCAAAACGCTTTAGAGACTTCCCAGTATGGACTTCACGGTTTAGAAAAGGTTTCATCCCAAAAACTCTAAACGCACTCCATCAGTCCATCAAGTGCTCCTTTGTAGAACTGTTTACTTATAAGTACAATTACCTCACTGTAAATTTGCACTACAGTTATAATATTGCACAACCTTTATAAAGCGCATATTTACATATGATGACGTATTCATTTTTAAGATGAAATGCAGCAAAATATGTTGATTATATTATACAGATAAAACTTTAACTTCATTTAAATAATCTGTATTGTTACTAATTAAACATGTGAGGACACGGTGCCCGCAGCGCTAGCTAGTTCAGGGATTGTTCCTGCATTGCATTGTATTCTTGCGCTGATGCGACACTGGAAAGATAGACGGATAGAATAATTAACATGTACTATGAAGATATTTCAATGTTCCTTAAAAGTTTTGAAGAATCGGTGTTCTAAGCTTACAAATGGCTTCACGTCTATTACAGAGCTGATTGTGTGGGTGATTGGATATTTGGAGAAAGAAAAGTAAGGACAGGAATTGGAGGTTAGTACGTTTGAAAGAGACAATACTGCTGTGATAAATTATTTCGTTGAAGGTCACGCATGAGATATGAACAAGCACTGCGCCACCCGTGTTCCTATGTTTAATAACATGCTTTCATTCCTTTCATCATGAAAAAGATTATCGCGTATACATCTCAGTATTTTAATTATATAGAGAGCTGTAATATCACAAATGTAATGGATTATGTGTCCTGTTGGAAGAAAGAGAAAGCCAGTTGAAGAAGCAGGTAGTGATTCACACACAGAGCACAAGAAGATCAAATACAGAACAAAGCATTTAACGTCCTACTTTAGTTACAATGGGACTTGAGAAACTAGCAAATTAAACGATTTTTAAGATGAAGTTTATGATGTTCTAATTAATGGCAAATAAACCTACGTGAATTAACTGTGGAAATTTCGAGATTAAAGTTGACTTTCCTGCTTTTTTTCCCACTGTGTGCCTATTTTTTTTGTCTGTACCCTAATAAGCTTTCATATGACACTCAGACGGTGGGCTACGACTTGCCTTTTCACGGCGACTTTGATATGTTGAATTCTTTTTTATTTCGGGCACTGTGTGACTTTGTGAACTTGAGCTTTCAAGTTTCTACGACACACTGTCACTTGATCAACTTCCTTTTGTTGATTAATACCACTGTTTAAACCCAACAAATAGTATGTTTTTTCCTTTGCCTCCACTTGGTATTCACTGAAAATCTTATATTTTCCCCTGTGATTTTCCCATTGTCTTTCTCAGAAGGTTATTTATATTGATTTTGCATATTCAAAGAGGCGTATTCTGGAGGAGTTGGGGCGGGACAGAAGGCGCGTGTGCACGTGCGTTACTTTTCACACTGATCGGGATTTATGTAGTGGAAGAATGTCAAAGTTTTGCGATACGTACAGATTCCTGCATCTGGATTTTTCTGTGTGTACGCACATTCCCGCTTTTGTGCTTACACCATGTTATAGTGAGAGTTCTACGCACGGCGTTATACATGAGGCCCCAGGTGTTTTTCTCACCCTCAGATATGATGATCATGTCTGGCCAGAGTGATGTTATAACAATACGTTTTTGATCCACTTCCAGAGCACAGAAAACAGGAAAGTGTCTCACTCTTGCCCAGACATGTAGGTTGTGCTGAGCTAGGTAGGGCATTGTAGACCACTTGCACAAGCAAGCAGACACGACAGAAGTCTTCACGCGAGATGTTAGGCACAGGTAATCCTGCGCTGCATGTACACTCTCCCACCTCTTACAAGCTCCCTGCTGTCTGGAACCTCCACTGTCCTGCTCACCCCACTCTACCTCCACACCTGCTCAAACCTCTTTCTGGATAAGATTGTGTCTCTCTGGGCTTTGCCAACCTGCATCTTTGGGAAGTATCCAATGCCTGCTCTACCATCTGTTATCCTGCCCACCAGCACCTTTTGCCTTAGGCATGATTCTGCCTCCTCCATTACTTTCTCTGCCCTCCATTTTCACACTGTCTATACTTCAAAGCCCGCTGATGAAACGTTCTGGTTAAAGGAGTCCCTGTACTTCTCTTGTGTGCACAACCATGAAACTCTTCTATTAGGCCACTGAATTGAAGCTACAAGATGTTACTGGTCCCATAGAGCCCAGGTCCAGGCACTTGTGGAGAAAACCACAACAATTTCACACTGACCAAAGTCTTAGGTTAGGTTTATAATTCATGCAACGCATTCTTCAGCGGATGCTACTGCTAAGCAAGCATTGTACTGTTTATACTTGCACACGTACTTTACATAATGTGGAAGATTCCACCAGGTAGCAGTGCAAGATATCATCACGGTGAGAACAAGTTTGGCTTCGCTGTGTTGTTAATTGCTAGGACACCTTGCAACAATATCTCTGAAAAGGATGTTTAATGATTAAATCCATCAATCCAGGGATGCACTCATTCCTGCAAGTAATGGGCGTGAGACAGAAACAATCCCTGGGCGGGGCATAAGATCATCGCAAGGTGAACACAAGCACACACATACACTAGCGTCATTTTAGCATCTCCAAATCCCCAAACCTTCATGTCTTTGGAAGGAAACCGAAGCACACTGTGGAAACCCACCAGGAAAATATGCAGTTCTCAGTCACGAGAACACAAGGGACCTGACTCCCTGCGAGGCAGACCGTGCCCGCCACAATGTGTAATTATTATCAGTATTCATTATTTAAAAGAAGTTAATGACTTATCTGTAAAATGTAACATACATACTTTAATGCATTTCATCAAGAAAGCGATATCAAGTATAAATCTAAGGATTCCAAATGTGCAGGAGTACTGGAATATCATAAATGTAATGTGTTCTGTGTGTCGATTGCTGCTGTCATTTCAGGAAGCCAAAGCTCCAGAAGCAACATAGCGATTAATAACTGGGTTGGTGTTTAGATCATCGTAAACGTCATCTTCTTTAATGATAAAGTAAACTACAAGGTTAAAGTGGACATTTCGAGGTTAAAGCCAAAATTTCCACTTTAATCACAAAATAGACCTTTTCACTGTGTCCTTAATTTTTTTTTCTGTGGCTCAAATATGCTGCCGTACATTCTGATGCTGTTCTGAAAGTGCAAATAAAAAAAAAAACCTTTAAAACATTTCATTACGATAGGGAATATGTGACACTTGAATATAAAAGCACCACAAATGCATTTGTATGTCGTTTTGCTTTACCGCATCAAACCATTCATCAAACATCGAAGGTATAAACTGACCCTTAGGTTGTGTTAATTGTTCCAGGATATTTATATATAGCTGGCATTTCTTGCCTGAATAATATCCAATTTATTTTTAATATATTTGGTTATATAAATATGTAGCCTTGACATCTATGATTGAAAATTGGATCAAAGTAATAATTAATAAAAATACTTTAAAACTGCAATCTTACATGATATTTGCCAATTTTTACATTTGTTTTCTGTTGTAAAAGAAAGACAAAGAGGTCAGACTTGTGAAAGCTCAAATGATCCACTA